>NW_007252781.1:173609-183569 GCF_000164805.1 Carlito syrichta | reverse complement strand
CGGAAGGATGGCCGGAGCCCAGCAGGTCGAGGCTGCGGTGGCCGGGAGCAGCCACTGCACTCCAGTCTGGGTGACAGAGTGAGACTCCAACTCAAAAAAAATAAAAAATAAAGAGTCAGATAATTCTGATGTACTGGCAGAATTGACAACTACTTCCCCTGGATTTCTTCTCTTCTCCTTTTCTCGCCCAGAGATGGCTTTAAATTTAGATGGTGACTGTTCAGATGAAAGTGTGGGAGGTACCAAACAATTTGCCTTAAAACTGCCTTTTTATGGCAATGTATTTCTTTTACCTGGATTACATGTTTCCAGATCACTACGGATACTAAATTTTAATCAAGATGCCCATATACACAATTCAAATTCACATGAATGCAATTATTGAAAGATGCATGCAGTGAAGATTTACATAAGTTTCAGAAAATGTTAGTTGCCATGTAGAAGAATATTGTTATTACCATGGTGATTTGAAGGATAAACTGTTCCCCACTACTGAAACCCCCACATTTGCCACTCCCATGGCTGCAATTTTCTACCTAGACTCTGAAAATGCCCAAATCTATGACTTTATCACACATTCTCCTTTTCAAGTGTGAATACCTCATTCTCAACTGATGACTAATGTCCAAGAAATAGTGTACAAACTCCAAACATCTCAATCCCAATATACCACTGTCTCCCCAAACTGGTTTTCTTTCACTGAGTTCTATTGAATATACTTTTATATATGACTTAAATCTCTTCTCCATCTCTCCACCATTTTTTAAATCTAGATAATTAGGTCTCATTTAAACTATTAGAATTGCTTCTTGACAAGCCAGCTTGTCTCTAATATCTAAATAAGCTCCTTCCCCACACTGTCAACCTACAAAATACTTCCATATTTATCTTTTCAAAGAGACAATCTGATTATTCTAATAAACAGCCCTTCTTGCTTCAACACCCGTCAGTGGTTCTCTCACTGAGGTCTGGAATCAAATCTCCGTAGCCTAGTATGCAGTGCCCTTCATGATCTGATACAGCTCACTCCCAGGCTCTTCACCGTCTTGTCTTCCCCAGGTCTTTGCTAGCTCTGATCTCTTGAGAATTTGAGAAAAGTTCACTAATTTGTAATCTCTCTGATACATTCAAAACCTAGGTCCAAAGCTCACTGCTTTAGAAATGCAAAATAATAAAAGGCAAAAGATAAACAACCAGTCTATTTCTAGGCACTGGTTGATTTTTAGTCCACATGCTAAGGTTCTTCTACATTTATTCTGCCTTCCCCGCAGTAATTCTGCTCATTTCCATTTTAAGTCAGATAGCAACAGCAGCAGAGCTCAGAAACACTGCCATCTTGTGATCACAGTAGCAGGTGAAAGGCAAAGTGATCCCCCTTTTTAACTTTTATAAACAAAGGAGCTAAGCACTGGAGAGATTCTCTTACGAATCCCTCTTCCCAGGCCTTAAAACTAGCAGCCACTTGACTGATGCTAGAACCTTAAAAATTACAAAACTCTTCTTTTAATGTCTCTCCTTTTAATGACTCCCCTTAGTAGAGTTTGACGAATTTCTCTCCAGTAGATAATGTTAAGATATTGAAGGACAACACTTATTTGAGCCATTCTCAGGTTCGGGTCCCTTACTGGCTGGAAAACTTTTTTTTTTTTTTTTTTTTGAGTTGAAGTCTCAGGCTGGAATGCAGTGGCACACTCATGGCCACCTCATTGTCAACCTGCTGAGCTCAAGTGATCCTTCTGCTCAGCCTTTCAAGTAGCCGGAACTACAGGCATGCACTACCACACCTGGCTAATTTTTTGATTTATTGTAGAGGTGAGGTCTTGCCAAGTTGCCCAGGCTGTTCTTGAACCCATGGACTCAGGTAATCCTCTCACCAAGGCCTCCCAAATGCTGGGATTACAGGCTTGAGCCACTGCACCCCGCTGGAAAACTTTTTAAAGCCTTTTTTTTTTTTTAAGGCCACAGCTATCAAGCTCCGTGCGGACAGCATTGAACTTTCACTGCTTAAAATATAAATCCTAAACAGGGCATGTAAGAAGTCCTCAAGAACTATTTATTAAAATAATGAATGAGTAAACAAGTGGACAATAGTTATGGTAACAATTTTAAAAGTGGAGAAAAATGTTTCTAATGCTTTTGAAAGGAGTCACTTTATTTTGAAATGTCAAGTGCATCTGAGAACATTGACATATTCCATAATCTTGAGTACCCAAGAACCAGGAACACCTCCTTGAAACATGCTATTTTTTTTTTTTTTTTTTTTTTTTAGTTGGAGTCTCACTCCATCACACAGGTTGGAGTGCAGTGGTACACTCACAGTCACCCCAGTGTCGACCTGCTGGGCTCTGGCGATCCCTCTGCCTCTACCTTCCAAGTAGCCATGAGAGGATAGTAATAGAGTATACCTTAGACTTAGGTTAAGAGCATGCTATAACCCAATAAATATGTAATCGGCTTGTGGACAATAGCACAGCCATTTTTAGTTTTGTCTTAAAACATAACCTATAACTGTTTAAAGTTCCAGTTATGGGAAAAACTGCAAAGCTCCAGTTATTCTTCCCTTATCTCACTTCCCCCTTAGCAACAACCAATCAGGTGCCAGGGGGTAATCACCTAAGTTTCCAGATGTCTCTGCAACTTCCCTAGCTAGTGGGCCAAGGTCAGCCCAAGTCAGGCTAGCCAATCCTCCACGATTAAGCTGACCACCAGAGGTTACTACCCAATTAAATGGTAACAAGACTGGAAAGCCCCCCAAACTCCTCCTCCCTTTGTGTAAAAGCATAAAAGGCCTCTGCTTAAGGAAGTCAGAGCCTCTGAATGTACTCTGCTGTATCGGTTGTCGACAGAGGTCCAGGCTCGAGCTTGCAAATAAAGACCCTCTTGAACTTTCATCGGAATTGGCTCTTGGTGGTCTCTCGGATTGAACTTTCAGCCACTACAGCCAGAAACTACAGGCACTTGCTACCAGAAACATGCTATTTTTTATTTATTTATTTATTTATTTATTTATTTATTTATTTATTTATTTATTATTTTATTATTTTTTATTTATTTTTTTTGAGTTGGACTCTCACTCCGTCACCCAGACTGGAGTGCAGTGGCTGCTCCCAGCCACTGCAGCCTCGACCTGCTGGGCTCCGGCGATCCTTCCACCTCAGCCTTCCAAGTAGCTGGAACTACAGGTGCGCACTTCCACGCCCGGCTAATTTTTGGTTTATTATAGAGATGAGGTCTCACCAGGTTGCCTAGGCGGGTGTCGAACCCACAGGCTCAGGCAATCCACTCACCTCAACCTCCCAAAGCACTGGGATTACAGGCTGAGCCACCGAGCCCAGCCAGAAGCATGGTATTTTTAAGGTTGATTTGGGTTTTTAAAAAATAATGGCGATATAGAGAGGTGAAGTGAACTGCCTAGTGGCATACCAACAATAAATAGGTTGAGAGCAGCTTGGCCTTGCATAGAGAGACAAAGCAGAAATTCAACATAAAATGTATCCATCACTTTGGGAGGCCAAGGCGAAAGGATTGCCTGAGCCCAGGGGTTTGAGACCAGCCTGGGAAACTTGGTGAGACCTCGTCTCTACAATATATCAAAAAATTAGCGCACACCTGTAGTTCCAGCCACTTAGAAGACTGAGGCAGAAGGATCACCAGAGCCTAGCAGGACGACACTGAGGTGGCTGTGAGCGTGCCACTGCACTCCAGCTTGGGCAATGGAGTGAGACTCTGACTCAGGAAAAAAAAAAAAGTATCCATTCCCAGACTCCTTTCGATACTGCTTTGAAAAACACAGCTTTGTCTAACTCCTCCTTTCTTTGACTCTATTTTTTAGCTATTAAGTCACCACATATACTAGCTCATTATGCTTTTTTTTTTTTTTTTGAGTTGGAGTCTCACTCTGTCGCCGAGACTGGAGGGTAGTGGCATATTCACGGTGACCACAACCTCGACCTGCTGGGCTCAGGTGATCCTTCTGCCTCAGCCTTCCAAGTAGCTGGAACTACAGGCGCGTGCTACCACGCCTGGCTAATTTTTTTGATTTATTGTAGAGATGAGGTCTCGCCAAGTTGCCCAGGCGGGTCTCGAACCCACGGGCTCAGGCAATCCACTCACCTCAGCCTCCCAAGGCACAGGATTACAGACTGAGCCACTGAGCCCGGCTTCATTATGCTTTTAAAGGTCTATTCCCAGATGATTGTTTTCAAATGACAGAACTGGATTTCTCAGGAGCAGCAGAGTGGTCATTGGAGACTTTTGTACACAGGTATAGACTAAGCTGCTTTGAAAAGTCACTGGTCATTCTAAAGCTCATGTGTATCCTGTGACATAACAGAATGTATGTTTTATAAATAATTTGTTTTTCATGGAGTCAATAACTAATTACCAGTTCGTGCCCTATAAATAAATCAATATCGGAAAGTAAGTCCAGTTGGATTAATCACAGAAATGACTGGCCGACTGACCAGACAGCAAAACTCAGGCTACTACTTGGCCTACGGCTTTCTTTACACTTCTTTTTTTAACTACCCTCACTCTCATCATTATTATGGTAAAGGATGAAAATGGAAAAGATGAAAGGTGTGAATTTAAAAACCATTGATCTTAGCAAGTGTTTTCGGCTTTTGAGTCATAGAGAAGGTTAAGCAATTCTGTGACACAGAACAGAAATCAGAGGAAATTCAGGGCTGGATATCCTCACTCTGATTCACACTCACGGCAATAAATCCAAAAGGAAAATGTTTGCAGAATTAAATTATAGCATTGATCTTGTCAGTATCGCTACTTCTTTGAGTGTTTGAAACAAACATTGCCAGGCTCAGTGGCTCACACCTATAATCTCAGCACTTTGGGAGGCCAAGGCAAGTGGATTGCCTGAGCCCGCAGGTTAGAGACCAGCCCAGGCAACTTGGCAAGACCTCATCTCTATAATAATTCAAAAAATTAGCTGGGCATGGTAGCGTGTGCCTGTAGTTCTGGCTACTTGGAAGGCTGAGGTGGAAGGATCGCCTGAGCCCAGCAGGTCAGAGCTGTGGTGGCCGTGAGTGTGCCACTGCACTCCAGCATAGGCAACAGAGTAAGACTCTGACTCAAAAAAATAAAAATAAATTAAATTAAATAAACATTGTCTCCAAAACACAATGTATCATTCTTTCTCTCCTTTAAGGAGTTTTACCATGTAAAAAAAATTAAAATTTCAAGATAAAGAGACCTACTTTGGCCTCAGTGAAGACTATGACCAGTGGAGTGGCAAACACCAAAATAAATCAGGCCAGCCGGGTTCGGTGGCTCAAGCCTGTAATCCCACGCCTTTGGGAGGCTGAGATGAGTAGATTGCCTGAGCGTGCAGGTTCGAGACCCGCCTGGGCAGCGAGACCTCATCTCTACAATAAATCCAAAAAAAATCAGCCAGGTGTGGTAGCGCATGCCTGTAATTCCGGCTACTCGAAAGGCTGAGGCGGAAAGATCACCGGAGCCCAGCAGTCAAGGCTGCGGTGGCTGGGAGCAGCCACTGCACTCCAGTCTGGGCGACAGAGTGAGACTCCAACTCAAAAAAAAAAAAAAAGAAATCAAGCCGTTCTTTCTCTTTTACTCTGCCATGTCCCTCATGCATCAGTTCCACTTAGCTCAGCTGTCTGAACTTTTGACTTACCAGTATATCACAAAGCAATTCTGGGTGTCCCAGGAATTCTGGGACAGTCTATTCTTAAAGAAACACTCCCAGCTGAGATGCAGTCATCGTTGAGATTTTCATGCCTACTGAACCATGGACAAAGCACAGATATTTCTTGCCTGGTAAAGTCGAAAGCCAAAATAAGCAAACAAGCAAGAGGAAAACAAGCAGGTAGGAGCGTTAGGGTACGAATGGCTCGGGTGAGGGTGGAGAGGCACAGGGAGGCACACAGCACTGCCGGGGGTTGGCAAGCCAGAGGTGAGCACCGGGAACCCAGAGATCCAAGTAAATTGCAAAGAATTGCGACACACAGAGGTGAGAGAAGAAAAGATTTATTTCAGAAAAGTTCACCTCCCACAGACAGGGAGTGGGCCTACACTCTAGGTGAGTGTGGCCTCGTAGCCCCCCAGAGTCCTGGCTTAAATCCTTCTCTTGAAGATGTTGCATGTGACTGCTGTGACTGCTGTGATTTCCTTATCAACCACCTATGGATTTCTTGGAGAACCTGTGACACAGAGACCCATTAATGTCTGCCCACATCATCATAGCCCCTAGAGAAAGATGTGACAAGGATTCCAATTCCTGCACCTTCCCAAACGACATTCCTTAGACCTAATGGAGGGGGTACCTCCCCTTATCTCCTATTCCTAGTGGGTAGCTTCGGGGGATCCTTGGCTTCCCTGTAGATAGTGCCCAATTTACTGGAAGATTGAATTCCCGCCTGTCTCCCTCTGAGCAGTTATAACTTCTGTAATTACAAGTTTCATGACTTTTACAGTCCTTGCCCAATGCATGATGTCTTAGGCCTTGTAAATACCCTTTACTCTAGGCAAGCTTGATTGTCACTATGAGATACCTCTGATACCTGGAAGTCTGTTTCTGAAAAGACAAAGTTGGTAAAGTCAATTATACCTAAAGTGCATATTTCTCCAAAAGCATAGCTTCTACTTTCTCATCATTGTGTCAGGGTTTAACAACTAGATGAAAAATGGCTTCCCACTCTCGGTCTGTCCTTTCAAGGAAATTGCAAAGACAAGAGGTAAATGTAGCTTAGCTCCAGGCAGTGAGGATGCTCCATCCAGAAGAGTGGGTCTGGGGCCCAGAGCCTACAAGTTCTAATGGGTTTTCAATTCTGCTCACAAAATGTTTGTCTGAAATGCTAACTTTTCACATTCAGCCTTTTGCCATCCAGATAAAATTCCCAGCACAGCTTCCACACCACCTCGGGATAATGTGATAAGCCCTCAAAACCCTAAAACTAACCACTTTTTGTAACACAAAAGATATAGTAGTCTCTCCAGTATAAACCTTAGCATAAATATTGAAACTCACATTAACATAGATATCAGAAAAAAAATGTCCAAATGGTCTGCAAATTTAAATAATACCTTGAGACTCCCAGGCCTGAGAACTCTGAAACTCAAATAACAACCAACTTGCCATGCTTTGCCTTCTCTGATTTCCATGCTTCTTCTTTGTGCTGATAATGAGCCACCTCCCACATCCTTGATCAGATGCAAACAGTAGAGCAGACTTGGTGGAGGTAGCAGCTAATTAACATCATTCAGACTGAAGGGTTTTCATTTCCTGCCTACTGGTAGGAAATTGTTCCCTGGAAGAATTTCTCTCTACAGGCATCTAGGAGACATCATCTGGAATCGGTCACACGGATTTAACCATTCCTAGGATCTGCTTTTAACAGCATGTAGTAGCACACAGTAGGATTGCTTGCCCCACCCTCAACATACACAACCCTCGTTTTGCATCACTTTGATGGAATGCCCACTTTTTTCTGGTTCACCTGCAGATAGCCCAGCCTGTTTTGCTTGGGAAATGCTGTAGGTCTGGCACAACATTCCAGTCATGCTCAAAGCATGCTCCAAGCTTGTTTAGTGAGTGCTCTGTGTTGGTTCTCTCCCTAACACTGCAGGGAAAGCACTTCATTCTCACACATCAGACTGCACATTCACACTCACACTTACAAATCTCCCACGTGCAGACAGTTTGCAAAAATCATATGTGAAAGAACTTAGGTGCCAGTGACAACTCCACACCCATTGGGAACCAAGAGATTTATTAAAGGGGCAGCCAAGGGGAAAAGGGAAAGGGTCTGTGGCTGCGGGGTTGGGGAGAGAGAGAGAGAGAGACACGGGGGAAGACACAAGGGAAGACACGGGGGAAGAGAGAGAGCGAGAGAGAGAGTTGCAGGGAGAGGGCTGTATTTATTAGCCTGACAGGGGCTGGAAGGGGCTGTGCTAGGTTCTTATTGGAGGAGTGACATGGGAGCAGGGTGGATATAACAAAGCTAGCTATGTCATGGGAAATGATTGGAGGCTTGCAGGTTTGAACTTCACGCGCGAGGGGAATCGTGCATGAAGAAGCCGAAACCTAGGGCCTTTGTTGTCTAGTGTGGCTTTACCATGTTCGGCACCATTTTGGGAGCCACCCCTCTGGCTGTTTCCTGTACCCTTCATCCCCACCTTTTCTGTTTCTTTGGGGGAGGGGCGTCGTTATTCTTTCTGGCTGCTTCTTGCTGGCCGGGGGTGTTGTAGGGAATGGTGGTGGAAGGGTACAGAACCAGCCAGAACAGGGTCCAGAGATAGGCGCTGAAGGTGAAGATTTCTGAAGGTGAGAGTTTCAGGAAAGTTCTTTGTAAATGTAGAATGGCGACTTGTTCTGGCCAGTCCTCCAGTGGGCACGAGGGTGGTAGTAACCAGCTGTCTTGGAGTAGACTGTGGAGGTAAATAGAGAACCTGGAATAGAACATATCTAAAAGAAAAGTTAAGTGATGTTAAGGGATGAGGTGTTGACTCCTTATTGGGACAGGTTGATAACTATTGAGTAATAGGAGGTTGAGGTTTTGATTTGTGAGTTCAGTTAAGCATTGTTGAAGAAATTTAAAGATACATGGGGCTATTAAACAAAAAAATGCAATTAGAATGACAGGGCCTAGGAGTGGGGCCAGCCAGGTGACAGATGCCTGGAATTTGGCTAGAATGTCCCTGCCCATAAGAGGTACGGGACATTGAGGCAGTATCAAAAAGGAATGAGTGCCTGATCTTGTATCTGAGGCCAAAAGACTAAGAATAAGCTAAGTTTTTTTTAGGTTTTTATAGTAGCTGGTGGGGTTATATCATGTGTTTTTTTTTTATTTTTTATTTTTTATTCCTGCTCTTGGAAATATTTTTATAATCCTGGGAAATGGGGCGAAGATCATTTTTGTATCTATTTTCTGCTGAGATGGGGCCATGGCGATGTCTCTACCTATTTATTTTTAAGGGCATGAACAGGAAATGGCAGAACCTTAAGCAAATGCTATTTGGATTTAATAAAACATCAAGTGAGAGCATAGGCAAAGATTATTAAGGAAGTGATGATGAAAAGAGTTATTGTCCCAAAAAACAATGTTGGAAAAGTGAAAGTCCCGTAAATTGTATATATTCATTAACATAAGTTGAAATTTTTTTTGGTAAATTATCTATAGTTGTATTTTAACAAGGAAATATAGCCACTTTGATAGAAAGTCTGAAGAAAGATTGAAAACATGAGACACATGTAGTTAGGTTATAGCTTAAATTGAGAATTTAAAACGGGTAAACATTGGCAAGAGAAAACAGTTTCCTTTGTTTTTATATAAACAAAGATCTGATATAGTTTTACAACAATTGACATGCTAGAGAGTGAAGCCCAGGTAATTTTGCCACTCATCCTATGTTGGATGTTAATCCTTGTGTCTGGAAGGAGATTTTAAAGTTTGTTAGCAATTTGGCGGTGCTGTTAGTGAAATTAATTTACCTGGCCTTTAGGCAATTTAGAAGGGGGTGGGGTAGGTGTGGTTCCTGGAGCTTACTGCTTATCTCACCCTAGAGACTGAATTAAGAACTTAAGAAGCTCATGTTCTGGTCTTTGAGTAGCATGTAGGCCTACTATTAGTGTAATTGATATTAATGGTAAATTTATGGAAACTTTTTTGTAGCCTCGAGTGTTTACAGAATTTCTTTTACTTTTTTTTTTTTTTGCAAACTTTTACCTACCATGTTTGATAGACTTATATCATTTTTTGACATGTTTAAACCTTTTATTTTTGTTTTATATTGAGGTAATGGCATAGTGAGGGGCCTGTATATAATGCCCTGTACCCCCACAACCAAAAGGGGTGAAGGAAGGAGTGGACGAGGAAATTTAAGTAGAGCTGAGCATGCAGCCCCTGTATTAATAACACATGATAAAACCCCACCAGCTACTGATATTTCCACCCTAGGCTCGGTTGGTTTAATAGTTTGTTCCGA
>NW_007252781.1:173111-173586 GCF_000164805.1 Carlito syrichta | reverse complement strand
TGGTGGGCAGGGCTTGACAGTCTTTGGCCATATGCCCATTTTGATGGCATCAGAAACAAATCTCAGAAGGGGACTGTGTACCCCTTCTGCTATTGACCATCTGGGGTGGAAGATTATCAGTGGTAGCTTTTTTGTTAAAGTGGTAGATAAAAGCCGAAGTGCTTTCCGCTTATGTTGGTGGTCCTGTATTCTTTCCTCCACTTGGCTGTTAGAGATTTTAAAGGCCGTGTCTAATAGCTCTAATTGAGGGGTTTGTGGGCCCTTTTTTAATTTTTGGAGTTTGTGCCTAATACCCAGTGCTGACTGGGAGATAAAATACATAGCCAAAAGAGTTTGTCCCTTTATAGAGTTTATTTATTTATTTATTTTTTTGAGTTAGAGTCTCACTCGGTCGCCCATACTGGAGTGCAGTGGTTGCTCCCGGCCACTGCAGCCTCGCCTGCTGGGCTCCAGCGATCCTTCCGCCTCAGCCTTC
>NW_007252781.1:139563-173091 GCF_000164805.1 Carlito syrichta | reverse complement strand
ATACCCAGTGCTGACTGGGAGATAAAATACATAGCCAAAAGAGTTTGTCCCTCCACAGAGTTTAAATCAATATTAGTAAATTGCTGCAATGTCTCAGAGAGGCGACTTAGAAACACTGCTCGATTTCCATCTGGTCTTTGAAAAACCTCTTTTATTCTGTCCTAGTTAGCCTGTTTATTAACACCTTTTTTGGAGTTAGCTAACAGGATTTATTTACATGATCCCTTTACTTTTGTCTGGGAAGAAGGTTGATATAGTCCCAGTTTAGATATAACTTGAGAGAAATTTATCACAAGAAAACAACAAAGAAGAAGTTCTTTAACATCCTTTTGTCCCAGCCACCCCCTTGAGAAGAGACCTATTAAGCCATGTGGAAACTTGAATGGGTTTTTTAAGTACATGTGGGGGTGGTGACTTGTTGCAGCTGCCACCAGGGAGTTATCAAGCAGTGAGGGGAGGGGGGTGAGAAGGCTGGAGGTTGGGGTCAGGCACCGTGGCCTTTGGCACTGGCCCCTCCTACAAAGACAAAAGAGAAAGACTGGAGACTGGGGTCAGGTGACCCGGCTGGAGACACCAGCCCCTCCTTACCAGATAAAGGTGAGGGGTGAGAAGGAGGAGAAACTGATGGAGAGTGGAATAGCAAAAGCAGACTATAGCAGGTTTATCTGCTGGGTTGAAGTCAGAGATAGAGGAAGGAGGTGGTGGTATAAGTGGGATGGGGAGGGAAGGGGAATCTCTGCCCACTTTTTTGAATGCTTATAGAAATTATATATGTCCCGGATAATATCAGGATTGAGGGACCCCTGATGGGGCCACTGATTTTGGTTGTCTAAGGGATATGTTGGCCAGTCCTGTGTGCAGAGGCGAATTAGATGTTTGGGTTTGATATTGAGGAAGAGAGAACGTGTAGTGAGATTGCTTAAGAGGCATTTCAGGGGGGAATCGGCCAACAGGGATGACGAGCCTCCCATGGTGGGACAGGTGGACTAAACTGGGCATCCCCAGAAGAGTCAGCTGTCCGAGAAGTGTGGCTGTGGCAAAGTCTGTCGTCACAGAGGTTTGGCACAACTAGGGTTCTCCTGGAGAACCGAGGGGTCAAGGCACCTAGCTAGGAATTTTCAGAACAGACAGAGAGCACTTGACTGAGCGGCGGGTAGGGAGTGTATTCACAATTCCTGCCGGTGGAACAGAGTTTTCTGTGGGGCAATAGACGTGGGAACCTCCGAGGCCCGCTATTGCCCGACAGACATGGGAGCCCTCCGGTATCCGCTGTGGGCCAGCAGATATGGGACCCCCCGGGTCCACTGCCCGACAGCCATGGGAGTCCTTGGGGGGAGGGAGAGAGAGAGAGGGAGAGAAAGAGAATTTTACGGAAACTGCTGTGGGTTAGCAGACATGAGACCCCTGGGGCCTGCTACAGCCTGACAGCTGTGGGAGTTTTTAAGGTTTGAGAGAGATAAAAGAGAAGAGGAAACCTTTAGAGTCCGCTGTGTCCGTGAAGACTGAGCCGGGGTGCGTTCCCCCTCACCCAGGGGCTGGAGGGGCTGCAGGACAATCAACGGTCAGTTCCCTCCGGGGATCCCGGGCAAGTTTAGACTTCTGTGTCTGGGGAACTTACCTATCCAACGACCACTGGTGGATGCAGCTCACGCATTCAAAACAGTGGGGAAGGTCCAGGAGGGCTGGAGTGGCCACTGGCGCTGGGTCGGGGGTCCCGCCTATGGGGATAGACCCACACAAGGGCGGGAGAGCACCCGATCCGAGTCATGGCACCAATAAAAGAACTTAGGCACCAGTGACAACTCCACACCCGTTGGGAACCAAGAGATTTATTAAAGCACGACCACAGGGAAAGGGGAAAGGGTCTGTGGCCACGGGGTTGGGGAGAGAGAGAGAGACACACAGGGGAAGACACGGGGGAAGAGAGAGAGGGAGAGAGAGAGTTGCAGGGAGAGGGCTGTATTTATTAGCCTGACAGGGGCCGGAAGGGGCTGTGCTAAGTTCTTATTGGAGGAGCGACATGGGAGCAGGGTGGGTATAACAAAGCTAGCTACGTCATGGGAAATGATTGGAGGCTTGCAGGTTTGAACTTCACGCGCGAGGGGAATCATGCATGAAGAAGCCGGAACCTAGAGCCTTTGTTGTCTAGTGTGGCTTTACCATGTTCGGCGCCATTTTGGGAGCCGCCCCTCTGGCTGTTTCCTGTACACTTCAATATGGATAGAGAGACATTTGGTCTTATTTTTTAATTTTTTTTTTTTTTACAAAACTGAGATATGCAGATTAATAAATTTTCCAACCAAGTATTGACAAGGGGGTGGGACAAATTTTTAAGATAATTATATTTGACCCTATTTCACATGAAAATACTCTTTATGATTTTGAATATGCTTTGGGTTTATATATATACTTTTATTTTCTTGAGTTGGAGTCTCACTCTATCACCCAGACTGTAGTGCAGTGGCACAATAATCATGGCTTACCACAGCCTTGAGTCTGCCTCAATCTCTCAAGTAGCTGGGACTACAGGTGTGCACCACCACACCCAACTAGTTTTTTTTTTTTATTTTTTACAGAAACAGAGTCTCATTATGTTGCCCAGACTGGTCTAAGAACTCCTGAACTCAAGCAATTCTCCCACTTGGCCTCCCAAAATGCTGGAACTACAGGCATGAGCCACTGCACCCAGCCTGTGTATTTTAATGTATTACATCCTGCCTTTGAAATAAAATATGCTGAACTTACACTATACTCCAATAATCCATGCATTAAGAATCTCACTCATTCTTCCATTTTCCAATTACCCTGCTTAGGTATTGTTTGTTTGCTTCTTTCCTTCTTTAAAACCCAGCTCCTAGCCGGGCTCGGTGGCTCAGCCTATAATCCTGTGCCTTTGGGAAGCTGAGGTGAGTGGATTGCCTGAGCCCATGGGTTCGAGACCCACCTGGGCAGCGAGACCTCATCTCTACAATAAATCAAAAAAATTAGCCGGGTGTGGTATTGCACACCTGTAGTTCCGGCTACTTGGAAGGCTGAGGCGGGAGGATAGCCGGAGCCCAGCAGGTCGAGGCTGCAGTGGCCAGAAGCAGCCACTGCACTCCAGTCTGGGTGACAGAGTGGGACTCCAACCCCCCCCCAAAAAATATATATACACATATATAGGCTATAGTAGGTGGTTAGTTTATACTTGCTAGTATATTCTAAGACATTTGTGAATCTCCACATGTACGCCTAACCTGCCAGTTTGTTGTGGGCGAGTTGCAAGAAATCAGATAACCAGCACAATAAAGGTCAAATTAATGAGCATATTAATAGCCAGCAGTCGAGAGGGGTTTCATACCTCCAAGTCTCTCGACCCCAAATGAAAGTACTGGGTGTTTTTTTTTGTTTTTTTTGTTTTGAGTTAGAGTCTCACTCTGTCACCCAGACTGGGGTGCAGTGGCCACTCCCAGCCACCACAGCCTCGACCTGCTGGGTTCCAACGATCCTCCCGCCTCAACCTTCCAAGTTGCCGGAACTACAGGCATGTGTTACCATGCCCAGCTAGTTTTTGATTTATTGTAGAGACGAGGTCTCACCAAGTTGCCCAGGTGGGTCTCGAACCCTCGGGCTCAGGCAATCCACTCACCTCAGCCTCCCAAAGCATGGTATTACAGGCTGAGCCACCGAGCCCGGCCAGTGGGGTGTTTTTATAGGCAAAATCAGTTGGGAAACTGAGACATTACAGGGATAAACATATGTTTGGGGGTTTGGCACACGGTACCCTCAGATGAGGGGGAAGCCTTTAGAGCACTGGGTGGGGTACAGCTGTGAGAGTTGTGTCTGAGCAAAAAAAAAAATTGTTTTTAATTACTGCCTCAGTCATACAGGGGTTCAATAACAAGTTAACAAAATGGAAGCGAATTATAAAATGGAGTTTTAACTAAAACCATTTGTATGAAAATACTTTAAATGCAAACTTAGGTTTTAAACAAAACACACAAACACTTCAAACACTTCACATAACACTGCAAAACACTTCAAATACTTCAAGTTTATGAATTTATCCCTCATATGTAGATATGTGTACTTTCATGTTTACATAACAAAACTTAGAGATGTGAGTTCTGGTGATTTACATGTTTGTGGCTCCAAGTGACATCTTCTCAATGAGCAAGATTTCACATCTGTACTTAACAAAATTTAAAAGAGCTACAGGTCAAAACTTCAAAAAGTAGTGATGAAGAGACCCCACTACTACAGATTCATGATTGTTACAATATTTGGTTGTTTAGGGTTACTGCCCTGCAGGCACCCACATTTCTTAGAATTGTGAGACTGTGCTGACCCTCCCTGGAACACAAGTCACTGACCCCATAGTTGTGGTCACATTGTTAGTAAAATAGGTTGTTATTCATCCTATTAATAAAGTGATTAATAAAGTTAGAAATATACTTATATCGCCTGGGCAGGCGAGACCTCATCTCTACAATAAATCAAAAAATCAGTCGGGCGTGGTAGCACATGCCTGTAACTCCGGCTACTTGGAAGGCTGAGGCGGAAGGATCGCCGGAGCCCAGCAGGTCGAGGCTGCGGTGGCCAGGAGCAGCCACTGCACTCCAGTCTGGGCGACAGAGTGAGACTCCAACTCAAAAAAAAAAAAAATATACTTATATCAATCACATAGCTGTAATCAGTACACTTTTGTTTTGTTGTACCCACTGGTTAATGATGTATGTTTCACTTTGTAAATTCCGATAGCACCTTTACTTAGAGTTACTGATAAACTAAAATTACAGGTTTCTGCTAATGGTGCCAAGAATACACAGACAATGAATGTTATAATTGATGAAGCAAAATTGAAACTGGAATTTTACAAAATGTTTTGTAAATCACATAGTTTGATATTAATCAGTAGCAAGCCTCAATGCTTATGCTTATAAATACAAACTGTAAAATTTGAGGAACTGAGCTGGCCTTGGTATCTATACTGGCTTGTCTCCCTGAATTCCAAATTCAGAAAAAGAAATAAACTTTTTCCTTCCAGCTCCCTGCCTCTCTGGTGAGCAAGGAAGCAGCCCTGTGCTCCACAGACCATATCAGTATATCTATAAATGATAAGGACCTAATACATTGTATTAATGGTTCTATATCTATAATCATAAATGAATTTGTGGCAACTCAACTATCTCCAGAAGCCAGCAAGTAATATAAACGTGTGAATAGAGTTTAAGATAGTAGGGAGTAAAGGAAACTCGTAACATAAGCCCCTCCTAATAATACCGCAATACCTTTAGAATTATTGCTGGCTCAGGCAAACACATCTGCAAGGCAAATACAGCCTCTAGATCATTATAATCTTATTGTTTTATGCTATCTCCATCACTATTTTTTATTCATATTTAGGCAACTTAACTTCAGAAAATCAGCTGGGGAGCTTTTGCTTTTTGAATGTTCTGGTACAGTTTTATCATGGAGGTTATCTTCCTTTGAAAGTGTGAGAGTTCGTAGTTAACACCATATGGTGAAAATGCTTTGATCATTTTTTAGTTCTTCTGTAGTTTTGGGGATGTTCAGGATACTCAAATAGGAAGGGATGTGGGGTGGTTCTGAACAAGGGCCCTGGAGTGAGATTACAGAGGTTCACTTTCCTTCTTCTCTAGTCCCCAGCTGGATAATCCAAGTCACATTTCCTCTCCTCTCCAAAACTCAGTTTCCTCTTCTGTAAAGTAGGATGGGAACAGTGCTGACATCACAGAATTGATCTGAGGATTACACTAGACAAAGAAAGATCTGACAACAGCTCCAGGCAAATAACAAAAGCTTGACATAGGATGGTTATCACCGTCATCATTATTATAGCATTATAGCACAATTGACCTCCTAACTGATGCATTTCCTTTAATTCCAGTGATTCCTAGTAGTTTGTAGTAGCCTAGGGGCTCTCTACCCAATGAATCAATGGCATTCATTGTTTCGAGGAGGAGGATAGGAAAGGCCTAGGACAAAGACATCAATTAATCTGTAGCAGAATAAGAGACTAGAAAGCATGGCATTCAGTTGTTAAGAGAGACAATGAGCTCTGGTTACCCAGAACTCTTTCTGGGTTTTGGATTTGTTTCCAAGGGGCAGAGAGTGAGGCACTCCTGGCATTGGGTTTATGCTGTAAATCATGAGGAAATGAAGAAGCCACAAAAACGGAAACATAGTTTCCCTCCACACAGAGGAGAGAGGGCAGCCCTCCCTGGACTGGAGGAAGGAGGGAAAAGAAAGGAGTGAGCAAAGGCATTCAGATACCAATAAAATGGCTATTCCCTGCCCTGCCGCATGCCCTCCTATATCACCAGTGTCATAAGCCCAGAAAGAGGTCTGGGTATCCAAAAGCCCAGGAGGCCCTGCCCCAACTCCCATGTAGAACACTAGCAGACCTAGTGATAATACAACTCAGGGTAGAGAAAAATAGCTACTTCTCAGAGCTCTGACACAGGAGGGACATGTGTGGGTATCTAGGTGTGTGTGTTGGAGGGAGGTGCAAACATATTCTATTTAATTTAAATCCGACCTGACTATACTTCAAACCAGAAGTGATTGTGTTTTGTTGAATTGGCAAAATTTTTCTACTACTAGGCAGAAATAGGAGTGTGAGTGTTGATTTGCATAAAAATAAAGATACCAGCCTGAGTCTTATGAATGTTTAAAATTCTTCCCCTTTTATTATGACTTATTAGTTGATTTCCAGGAAGGTGGTTTTTGCTTCCTTTCCTCAGTTCTGCTCTGGATTTTGGCTGCCAGCTCTAGTTATCAAGGAAATAAGATCAAGGACCTGCAACTTTTAGTCTCTCAACCAGTTTTTTTGCATCTGGTTTTTTTCTTCGCCATGGTCTCTGCATGTTGCAGCCATGTGGAAAGAGGAGTGTTTTCAACATCCACTAGTGGTATGGATCAATTCTGGCTTGGATTCTAATTTAAAATTGATTCCCTGTGGGCAGAAATATGGGTGCTATATAGCAAGTCAGTAAACATCTTCCTTGCTGGCATTGCCATTCAGTCAAGCCATGCCCAACCTCTTATGGGCACATGAGATTACAGAACCCGTACATTTGGCTATTTCTTTTTCATTTTGTTTTTCAGAGACAGGGATCTTGCTCTGTCACCCATGCTAGAGTGACGGAGCTCACTGCAGCCTTGAACTTCTGGGCTCAAATGATCCCCTCACCTCAGCCTCTCTAGTAGCCAGAACCACAGGCGTAGGCCACCATACCTGGCTAATTTTTTATTTTATTTTTTTGTAGAGATAGGTCTCACTATGTTGTCCAGGCTAGTCTCAAACTCCTGGCCTCAATCCTCCTGCCTCAGCCTCCCAAATTTTGGGGATCACAGTTGTGAGCCACCACTCCCAGAAACCATATCCTAATAATCCACACTTTTATTTATTAAGTCCAAATCGCAGAGATTTCTTGGTTTTGCTTCTACGCTTGTTATGGTCTGAGTAAACGCTTGACTGCTATCTCTCAATGCCAATAATTTGAGAGGCAGAGAACTGGTAGAAAGAAGTTTATTTCTGAATTCAGAATTCAGGGAGACACAACCTGGCTCCTGGCATTTCTGGAACTGGTCTCCTCACCCCTTAGTTTCCACAGTCTGTTTTTGTAAGTTTAGGGTTACTGGTTTGGGGGGCCAGCCCCCAAAAAGAGATTTAGGGGGGTCCCTTGGAAGGTGTGATGGCATCGGCATTTCTATAAGGATAGACATTAAAAGAAAGAAAGAAGGAGGGATAGATATAAAAAGAAAGTGGACATCTGTTCAACGGATTGACCAGAAGCTGTTTATTGGGGGTTTACAGCTTGTATTTATCCCAAACTTTACACAGGCAGTCTTACAAGTCTTCCATGTGAACACAAGCCAGGTGCAGGAGGGGGCGCCCCCCCCCACCAGGTGTTTCTTCGGGCATGAGGAAGAACAATCTCAATTAAATCACAAAACCTTTACATGGACACAAAGCCAGGTGAATGAGGGGCATCCCTCACCCACCAGGTGTTTCCTGGAGTAAGAGGAAGGGCAATCCCAATTAAATCACAAGACATCTACATGAACATAGAACCAGGTGGATGAGGGGCGTCCCCCACCCACCAGGTGTTTCCCCAAGCATGAGGAATGAGGATCCCAAAGCTATCTCACTGTTCCTCATGCTTGGCTAATATTTCTCAAAAGCAGTACAACAATTCTAATATCATAATATTCTAATAATCAATAACTTTTCAAACCTATGCATATGCAAAACCTAATAACCAACCTAAATCCCAATTCCTCTCTCTTTTACGCTAATTCTGCCTACACTATAGAAACTCTTAATTATAGCCCAAACCAATTCCTAAGGAATGTGACCCAGCCCAAAGATCGTGCTGGGCCTTTAGGAATGTGACCCAGCCCAAAGCTTGTGCTGGGCCGTTTCTAGTAGCTGTAGATATTTATCTGCATTATTAAGGTTGAAACAGCACTTTGTATGTATATACTAATTCTACAAATATACTAAATTATATTAAATCTTTAAAGAAGCTTGTACCATATTAAAGGCTCCCAAATGTGACCTGAGTTTGAATTATGTTAAGTTTAAAGCCGAAACCATAGTCTGTGAGAAACGGGAACAATGGACTCCTAAAGTAAGCCATGCCTGTCGTACTCTCAGAACTTCATGCTTAGATCATCAAAGTGCCTGCTAGTGGAACGTGCCAAAACAGCAAAGAAGGGAAGAGGCAATGGGCCTTCAGCTCCTGAACTCGTCCTAGCAGTCTCAGGGTCCGCAGCCTGCCTGGATCCCTAACGCTCAGGTAGGCCTCCTCGGCTGGCTCCCACATACTGGTACCTATACATTGACTACATGACTGACAGAGCATTGTATAGACCTTAAGTTACAGCTGCATTTTGTCAATAGTAACATTTATGGTTCACATTTCCTAGCACTGATTACCAAGGGAAGCTCAGAGTTTCTCTTTATCAGTAACATCAAACAGAGGAGTTGATTAAGCTTGCCATTAAGTGAGTTAACAGAGCCTATTACAAAGTAAAACATTATTCACTACAACATATTGTTAATTAGTAGTTAATAGTACACAAAAAGTTATGCAAATTACAAGGCTTATGGTATATTTTTGAAATCTATGACTACTGATAAAAGGAATAATAATTCCTTTTTCTCAGTTGAATGGGCACTGTTTGCAGTGGAGTTAAACATTCCTTAAAGTGACTTATGGGGAATGTATAGGAGATAAGGGAAATACTTTCCTTTGTTAATTTTTAGGAATGTAGGTACGTGCAGGTCCACCCAAATGTTCATTATACCTTTCTTTAAATGTTATGGCAATATGGACAGACAATAGCAGGTTTCTGTATCACTCTTACTTATCAAACTGACATGTATACTTTCTCAAGTGAAAAGACTTCTAGGCCAAGTGTGGTGGTTCATGCCTGTAACCCCAACACTTTGGGAGGCCAAGGGGGGAGGATTGCTTGAGCCCAGGAGTTTGAGCCCAGGAGTTTGAGACCTAGGCAACATGGAAAGACCTTGTCTCTACAAAAAATAAAAATAAAAACATTAGCCTGGCTTGTTGGTGCAGGCCTGTAGTCCCATTACTCAGTAAATTGAGGGGGAAGGATCACCAGAGCCAGGGAAGTCGAGGCTGCAATGAGCCATGATTGTGCCACTGCACTCCAGCCTGAGCAACAAAGTGAGACCCAGAGGCAAAAAGAAAAGAAAGAGAGAGAGAAAGAGAGAGTGAGAGAGAGAGAGAGAGAGAGAGAGAGAGAGAGAGAACTTCTAGAGATTTATATGTGAAAAGAATTTTTTTTTTTTTGTGAGTTGGAGTCTCACTCTGTTGCCCAGACTGGAGTGCAGCGGCCGCTCCCAGCCACCACAGCCTCAACCTACTGGGCTCCAGCAATCCTTCCGCCTCAGCCTTCCAGTAGTTGGAACTACAGGCTCACACTACCACGAAAAGAATATTTTTTGAAGAAAGCATTTTCACTTGTATGAAAGAAGAAATATTATCATTTAGATCTGATTTTTTTTGTGGCATAGAATGAATTTTTATAAATGTGGACTTAGCACCTAGCCCTTAACTGTATCCCACAAAACCATAATAAAAACTATTGATTAAAAAAAAATGTGGACTTAGCAATGAATTAAGCCCTGGAATTAAAATGGAAAACTATAATGAGAGAAGTTTCTTTGGCGAGTGACATATGTATTTAGCAGAATTCTCCATGACAGCATTCACGGAGTCCCCTCCAGCCATAAAACGCAGTGCTGGCAAGGAAAGCATCTGTCTCAGACAGGCACACGCTGGCTCCGCTGACCCCACAGTCAGGGGAGCTAAGGTTCCAACTGAGGGACTCTGTGCTGGCTATTTCACTGACTAATCCTGATGTCCAATGCCCTAGTTCTTCTCAGAGTGTCAGCCCAGATGGATTCAGAGTACACAGTGTCGCTCAGTCCTATTCTGCTTCGTCTTCCCCTCCAAGGCACTGACTGACTTAGTGCAGTTGTGGCATTAAAACAGCCAAGGAAGGCAGGGTATAAGAAGAAAGAAAAAGGGAAGATGAAGAAATCCAACAGAAAAATCCCAATCTTTCTCTTGAAACCCTTGTCCGTTCCCGAGCACATTGCCAGCATTCCCTCATGTGCTGGCCAAATAATGGGAACCAAAAACAAGGATCAAAAAAAATCACGACTAAGACTTTCAGACTATCCTATCCAGTTATCTGGAAGTAGAATTTTATTGTTTGTGACTGTTCCTGTTGCTACTATAAACTTTTAGATTTAAATCTGCAAAAAACATCAATTGCAGAAATTTGCCAAAGTACAGAGGACAACTCTCACATCTTTCCCCTATGCAACCCTTAATTACATTCATAAGTTACCAGCTTTGAAAGTTACTTTTCTAATAGGAGAGAACTACATTTTTTAAAAATGTAGAACTATGGTGAGAAAAATGTAAACATGGAGGCAAAAATCAGAGAGGCAATTCAAGGATCCTCACGCAACCAACCCCTTCATAACCAAAGCTTCTCCATCCAGATCTCTTCTGCTGGAACTCTCCAGAGCAGCGCTGTGGTGCAGCACTGAACTTTCTGGAATGATGGAAATTATTTGCATCTGACCTGTCCAACATGGTAGCCAAAAGCCACATGTGGCTATGAAGCACTTTATTTATTTATTTATTTATTTTTAAGTTAGAGTCTCACTCTGTTGCCCAGACTGGAGTGTAGTGGCCGCTTCCGGCCAACGCAGCCTCGACCTGCTGGGCTCCAGCGATCCTTCTGCCTCAGCCTTCCCAGGAGCCGGAATTACAGGCATGCGCGACCACGCCCGGCTGATTTTTTGATTTATTGTAGAGATGAGGTCTCACTGCCCAGGCGGGTCTCGAACCCGCGGGCTCAGGCAATCCACTCACCTCAGCCTCCCAAAGGCGTGGGATTACAGGCTGAGCCACCGAGCCCGGCTACTATGAAGCACTTTAAATGTGGCTGGTGTGAGTGAGGAACTAACTTTTCATTTAACTTTAGTTAAATAAAGCAAGTTTAAATAGTCTTATGTGATATAGTGACACGATAAGAAATAGACATTTGGTCTTCTTTCCCTGGTTTCCTGGCACACAGCTTTCAAAACCCTTGGAATCTCTGGAGTAAAAGTGTCTTTTGGATGTTAATGAGATGACTGGTGGCTGGGGGCTCCGGCATAGCCTCAGGATGGGGGCTGGTTGCCAGGGAAACCAACCTTGGTGTTAGAGGGTTGGAACCTTAACAGCTTTCCTATCCTATTCCTGCAAGGAAGGGAAGAGGGCCTGAAGGTTGAGTTGATCCCAATGGATAACCATTTAATCAATTATGCCTACATGATGAAGCCTCCATAAAAACCCAAAAGAATAGTGTTTTGAGTTTCCAGGTCCGTGAACACGTGGAGGGGCTGAGAGGGAGGGTGACCCGGAGAGGTCACAGACGCTCCCCATTCCATCCCCCATACTTGCCTTATGCATCCTTATTCATCTCTTCCATATGGCTTTACCTAAATTGTATCTTTGTAGTAAACTGGTAATCTCCTAAGTAAACTGTTTTCCTGAGTTCTGAGTACTGCCCTAGACAATGAACAAAGCTGAGAGGGAGTCCTGAGAACCTCTTATTCGAGGCCAAGTCAAACACAAATTGTGGGTAACCCCATTACTTACGATTAGAATCTGAAGTAGGGGAACTTCTTGTGGAACTGAGCTCTCAATATGTGGGATCTGATGCTCTCCACAGGTAGATGGTGTCAATTGTAGGACACCCAGATTATGTCCTCGAAGAACGGGAGAATTTCCTGGCATGAGAAAAATCTCCACACATTTTGGTGACCAAAAGTGTTATGAGAGTATAGAAGAGGATCATATGAGGCTAGTGGCTACCATTTCAGACAAGCTGTGCTTATAAAATTGTTGCTTGTTTAGAAAGGGCAAAACCCGAAGGGGAGTGGGAAAAAAGAGGTCCCAGCACCAGGCCTAGGCATAAGGTAGACCACTGCATTTGACCTTACTGGTGACTTGTGTGGAGCCTCTGAGGATCCCAGAAACCAACGCTGGGAGAATAGAAATGGGCTGATACCCGTTTTGATTGTTTTCCAGGCTCACTAGAATTCTACTCTATTCATTGTGTAATTGTAGTTTCTCCCTTCCTGCAGACATTTTTCTCATTTGGAGAAGTGTTGGTTGCTAGGAGACTGAATTGCCTTTTCAAGGAGAGTACTTTAGAGAGAAACAATTCACATGATTTTCCTCTTTAGCAAAATGAAAATTTGTAAAATGTTTGTAATGCATAGTGAAAAAGTCAAGCTTTTAGATTTCTTTGTATATTTGTTTTAGCAATCATAGAACCTTTCAATTACTTTTCCCACTGCTCACACTGCAAGAAAGAAAACAAAAACTGACTGACCTTTCTGTCGTATTTTTTAAGAAAGAATAACATTCCCAGGCTTGTTCCCAGAAATGTGAGGTGATATTCATCCTGCTTATCTCACAAGGGAGGATAGAAAATAATGACATTTATAATAGAAATGGAAATCGTAAGGCACCATCCACCAAAAATATATTAGTATTGTGCCCAACAGCTCATAGTTTTATACAACCACTTCTCACCCTGATTTTCATACTTTGTAAAATTATGCAGCCTGAACACATCATTTAATAAATGAAGGAAGCACAACTTGGAGAAATGAATAGTTCTCTCAGGTTTCTAACTTTTAGACAAAGATTCCATTATACTGCAGTGACTTCTCAGGAAATGTGAACAAAACCCCTTTAAATGTTCAGATTGACTCTCACAATCAGTCAACAACATTTGAACCCTGAAAAGGAGTTATGTGAACAAAATGAGATTTCCTGTAGAGTTAACCTAATACAATGCCTAGCATGTAAAAATGTTCATTAAAGAGTAGCTATTAATAATAAAGATGACAATAACCTAGATAATAAGGATTTTTTTTTTTCAAATTTCTTGGCCTCTGCTTTAAAAATTCACTTTCAGTAATTCTTCTTTTTTTTCTTTTTTTTTTTGTGTTGGAGTCTCACTCTGTCACCCAGACTGGAGTGCAGTGGCCACTCCCGGCCACTGCAGCCTTGACCTGCTGGGCTCGGGCGATCCTTCTGCCTCAGCCTTCCGAGTAGCCGGAATTACAGGCACGCGCTACCACGCCCGGCTAATTTTTTGATTTATTGTAGAGATGTGGTCTCGCCTGCCCAGGTGGGTCTCGAACCCACGGGCTCAGGCAATCCACTCACCTCAGCCTCCCAAAGGCGCAGGATTACAGGTTGAGCTACCGAGCCCGGCTAGTAATTCTTCTTCTTATTTTTTGAGTCGGGGTACCACTCTGTTGCCCAGGCTGGAGTGCAGTGGCATGATCACGAAGATCATGGATCATGGCAGCCTTGACCTTCTGGGCTCAGGCAATCCTTCCACCTCAGCATCCGAGTGACTAGGACTACAGGCACATGCCACTGCACCTGGCTGATTTTGTGTTGGGTTTGTTTTTTTTTTTTTTTTGGTAGACACTAGGTTTCTCTATGTCATCCAAGTAGCACTTGCAGTAATTTTTTTATTGACCAATTACAGACTTCTGTATTGTTTGAGAAGTTCGACACAGTAATTGACAGCCTAAAGCTGATGAATTTCCTTCCCTTGCATATCTGAGCAGCAGAAAATACACCAAAAGGAGAATAGGAGCACTTATTTTGCAAAGGATGATTTTGTAATGTAAGAATAATATGGTTCAAATAACTTATTTGATCATTATGTTGGATGCCAAAGTTTTTCAAATGATCTATCACTTGTATGGAGCCCAGACTCCTTAGAAAGTGTTCAGCATAGGCTGGGCATAGTGACTTACACCTGTAATCCTAGTACTTTGGGAGACTGAGGCAGGAGAATTACTTGAGCCCAGGAGTTCAAGACCAGCATAGGCAACATAGTGAGACCTTGTCGCTACAAAAAATTAAAAAAAAAAAAGAAGGTTGGGCGCCAGTGCTCACTAATGTAATCCCAGCACTTTGGGAGGCTGAGGCAGAAGGGTTGCTTGAGCCTAGGAGTTCAAGACCAGTCTGGGCAATATAGTGAGAACTCACCTCTATAAAAAATTTTTAACAAAAAGAAAAGAAAGAAAGTGTTCAGCACAGGAGCACACCCCAGGGGAGGAAGAGTCCTCCTCTTTAGAGGAAGTAGTATAAAACAAGTACTTCAATGCAGGCACGCCCCTTAGAGTGACAGCACACAGCATCTTGCAAACACAAATATCCAGTTGCATACTGCCCCAGTGTTTCCATACTTATCCCTGTTGCCAAAGGGCCTCAACCCTGACTGGTTATTAGAACTACCAGGTAAACTTTTTTTTTTTTGAGTTGGAGTCTCAATCTATCACCCAGACTGGAGTGCAGTGGCACACTCCCGGCCCCCATAGCCTCAACCTGCTGGGCTCCGGTGATCCTTCTGCCTCAGCCTTCCAAGTAGCCAGAATTATAGGTGCGTGCTACCACACCCAGCTGATTTTTAAAAAATTTATTGTAGAGACGAGTTCTTGTCAAGTTGCCCAGGTGGGTCTTGAACCTGCTGGCTCAGGCAATTCACTCGCCTAGGCCTCCCAAAGTGCTGGGATTCCAGGCTGAGCCACTGAGCCCAGCCAAAGTTTTTAAAGTATTGATGCCTAGGCCCCTCTTCAAGCCCAACAGTTTCAGTCTCTGGGAGGTGAAGCAGGTTTGGGCAGGTTTTAAAATTCTTTGTGTTGCCTGGTGTGGTGTAGTTTAACTCGACACTGAAAGGAATTTCAGAGCAGCTGGGGAAGTTTTTAAAATAGAGTTTATTAGCAAAAGAGGAGAGAGAAAATGGCATGAGCATTTTGGAGAAAGACCATGTTTTTGCTTTTTATAAGAAGGTAGATATACTTATGTTATTGATATGCTAATGAGTAATCTACATGTGGTAGGTGGTATCGGCTATGGAGAGACTGCCATCTCTCTACCTCTGATAGGCAAGGAAGATGAGCTTTTCCCAGAATAGGCATTTTGACTTTGGTAGGCTGACTTGTCAGACTTGGTGACTAAGACCTAAAAGGTGATTTGCTTGACATTTCTATAGCTTTTGATTCGGGGTCTGGGAACCACCTTGATGAACTTTTCTTTTGATGAGCTGAGCTGGTGGGGTGGACTGGGAGTCCACATTGAGTTCACATTCCAGCCTTCAGGAAGATTTGGCCCTTAGACAAATGTTTGAATGCTTCCTTACTTAAAATTAACAATTGCCTGTAAGAAATTTATCTACCGGCCAGGCGCAGGGGCTCAAGTCTGTAATCCCAGCACTTTGGGAGGCCAAGGCTAGAGGATTGCCAGAGTCCAGGGGTTTGAAACCAGTCTGGGCAACTTGGTGAGACCTTATCTCTACAATAAACCAAAAAATTAGCCGGGAGTGGTGGTGTGCGCCTATAGTTTCAGATGCTTGGAAGGCTAAGGTGGAAGGATCTCCTCAGCCCAGCAAGTCAATGCTGCAGTGGCCATGAGCATGCCACTGCACTCTAGCCTGGGTGACAGAGTGGGACTCTGACTCAAAAATAAAATAAAATAAGTTTATCTACCTATGTATAGCCTACACTAGCTACCCTGCCTCACTTGGGTGAATCTAACTGTGCGGTCAGAGTTAAAAAACAAGAACTTAAGCCATTCTGATTTCATATTTCTCTGATTTAAACCAGACAGTTCTAGGTCTAAAGTAGCACTGTGACCCTAGCTTAAAGAACTACGACATCCAAAGTTTCTCTGCACCATCTAACAAGAGATTGTGAGGGCAGATCCTCATGGACCCTTCTGCCTACGTTTGTATCCCTCTCTCTCCCTCACACTTTTACTCCTCACGTACTTTTTCTCTTTGTCCCTTGCTCTCTTTTCTCCTCTTCTCATCTCTCTCCTCACTCTCTCAGCTATACTTGGAGAACTCCTACCCCTCAAAACCTTTTTCGAACCTGTTCTTTTCCTTCTTTTCCCACTTCCTGACAGTTTATCTCAGGAATCTTTCTCTCTCTCTCTCTCTCTCTCTTTTATTTATTACATTTTTGTTTCATTTGTGAGCCAGACTAAAAACTTGAGGCAGAAAAAAAGGGCAACAGTTGGCCTTACCTGGAAATGTTGAAAAGAAACGGACTCAAACGGAATCCATAGGCCAGACGTAGTGGCTTATGCAATCCTAGCACTTTCAGAGGATTGCTTTAGCCCAGGAGTTCAAGAACAGCCTGAACTACATAGCAAGACCTTGTCTCTACAGAAATTAGTCAGATGTGGTGGTGAACTCCTGTGGTCCCAGTTACTCAGGAGACTGAGGCAGAAGGATCACCTGAACCCAAGAGGTCGAGGTTGTAGTGAGACATGATTGTGTCACTGCACTCCAATCTGGGTGACAGAGGGAGACCCCAAATTAAAAAAAAAGAATCAATGCCACCAACTTTCAGAGAACTTGAAAGCGCCTACAAGTCTCATTCAGAATCTTTCCATCCTCCTGATTAGGCGTGCCTTTCCTTAAGCACCAGCATTCAAAACAAACGAGAAAACTACTGTTTTGCTTTTAATGTAGTTTAATGATCTTCTCTTTTAATTAAGGGTACTGCAACACCACTGTGCCAGTTTTCATTACTTTCAGTATTCAATTCTCCAATTCAGTGGCTGAGTGCCTGTAAACTCCAGGCAGTAGAGTTGAGAAATTTGAGATCTTAAGGAAAAACTGTCTTGAGGTCCTCAGGATTGATAGTGAAACCATTAGTAATAGTAAGTTCTGTTCCTTGAATTTCCATCTGGCATCTCTTGCTCCATGGAGTCTCTTGAGGATCTCTCACATAGGCAGTTTTAGCAAGGTGCTCATAATTTGCTTAGCTTTGTTGACGATAAAATACTTACTAAAAAGTATTGGTCTCTGCGTCTGTTCTCTCACCCAAAGTGTCCACATAGTTCTCACAGTTTCGCTCAGCGACTGCCCAGCTCTGGCTCCATTTTCTTCAGTGCCCTGTGCTGGAATGCTCCAATGCTCTTCAGGTTTGCTCCAAGAGGAACCATCCGTGGCTGAGGGTCACACTCTGCGCTGATTTTTGCCATCCCTGTTTCTCCCATTAGCTCACTTAACTCAGGAAGGAGTGACTTAAAACAGTATGAACCTAATTCCTAGAGATTGTTGTAAATATATACAGAAAAGAATCTGGTATGCTGGAATTTTTTTTTTGAGTCAGGATTTCACTCTGTCACCAGGCTGGAGTGCAGTGACATGATCACAACCATCACGGTTCATGGCAGCCTCAACCTCCTAGACTCAGGTGATCCTTCCACCTCAGCATCCCGAATAGCTGAGACTACTGGCACACTCCATTAGGTCCAGCTAATTTTTTATTTTATTTTATTTTATTTTTGTAGATACGAAGTTTCACTGTTGCTCAGTCTGGTCTCAAACTGTTGGACTCAAGCAATCTTCCTGCCTCCGCCTCCCAAAGTGCTGAGATTATAGGCATGAGCCACCACTCCTAGCCTAGGATTTTTTATTTTTTATTTTTATTTTTTGAGTTGGAGTTTCATTCCGTCGCCCAGACTGGAGGGCAGTGGCATGTTCACGGTCACCCCAGTGTTGACCCACTTGGCTCCAGTGATCCTTCTGCCTCAGCCTTGCAAGTAGCCGAACTACAGGCATGCGCTACTACTCTCGGCTAATTTTTTTGATTTATTGTAGAGACGAGGTCTCGCAAAGTTGCTCAGGCTCGTCTTGAAACCTCAGGCTCAGGCAATTAGTTCGCCTCGGCCTCCCAAAGTACTGGGATTATAGGCTGAGCTACCAAGCTCAGCCAGGCTTCTTTTTTTTTTTGAGTTGGAGTCTCACTCTGTCACCCAGACTGGAGTGCAGTGGCCGCTCTCGGCCACCGCAGCCTCGACCCGCTGGGCTCCGGCGATCCTGCCGCCTCAGCCTTCCAAGTAGCCGGAGTTACAGGCATGCGCTACCACGCCTGGCTGATTTTTTGATTTATTGTAGAGATGAGGTCTCGCTGCCCAAGCGGGTCTCGAACCCGTGGGCTCAGGCAATCCACTCACCTCAGCCTCCCAAAGGCGTGGGAATACAGGCTGAGCCACCGAACCTGGCTCAGGCTTCTTTTTTAAAAATAAAAGATAGGAGGGAAAGGATTAATTAAAGAGTACCTGGCCAGTCCAGATTCCCTGGCCTTTTAATGACTGACCTAGGAACCTAGACACAAAAGTGGGAATGATATATGGAAAATGCTTTCTGAATTCCAACTAACCAATTTATAGCAAATATAGGGCCTAAAATCAGCATACAGTAGCTATTTAATCAATAATTGTTGTTCTGGGAATTGCAAATTGAGGACTGCCTAAGCTGATAGGAATCCAAGTGTACTGTTTGGACAAGTAAGAAAATTTTGCGTGGAAAAGCTTTCTTAGCCTGTGGGATTCTTAAATCACCCTGACCTTGAGAATCTAACCTGATGAGTTGGAGATGAGAGATATCGAAAGAGAAGGACCATATCAGGGAGGTGAGCCTAGGGAGGTGGATGGGTTTCTATATCTTCCACCTCCCCGGTGTGGGCACTTCCTGCTGCCATCAACCCTTCCCAGACTTCCTTGTTGCCACCGAAAATTCATAATAACCTGACTCCTTCTAGGAAATCAAAGTTAAAGGAAACAAATAAAGCAGGTTTCAATGGGCTAAGAGTCAAATGTTTCAGAAATAATATTTCCAATTAACAAATTAAAAATAGATGCAAAAAATACAAATAAAAAGGGTGTGAAAAGCAAACGTAATTAAGATAGCTCAAATAATAACTCAAAGAATACAATATTAAAGAATTCAGGTTGTATTTAAATAAACATTTCATAAGGAATAATTAGTATGATGAAATAAACAAACCTTTTGCTGAATACCTGATATCTTGAAAAATATTCTATATGAATTCCAACTCTGTTAATGAGTATTGTACCAGAAATAGACTATCATTATAAATACCAGTTTTCAAGTTTGTTAAGTATTCATTTGTTCACCAGCACACATCAAGGAAACATTATTAGTTGGCCTGGTGAATTATGGGAATTCTCTCGCTGTGACCAAATTATCATAGTACTAGTTAAAGTAAGTGTTACTTGTATATGTGCATGTCCTTATACTCTACTTATACCTAGCCAAACACTGAAGGATTGTATTGCAAACAATGCATGAATTCTAAAACTCCAGAGACCTAGACATATAACAAATTTTTTTTTTTTTTTTTTGTGAGTTGGAGTCTCACTCTGTCACCCAGACTGGAGTACAGTGGCCGCTCCCGGCCACCACAGCCTCGACCTGCTGGGCTCCGGCGATCCTTCCGCCTCAGCCTTCCAAGTAGCTGGAACTACAGGCGCGCGCTACCACACCCAGCTCACTTTGATTTATTGGTAGAGATGAGGTCTCGCCAAGTTGCCCAGGCGGGTCTCGAACCCGCGGGCTCAGGCAATCCACTCACCTCAGCCTCCCAAAGGCACAATTTTTTTTTTAAGTCAGATTCTCACTCTGTTGCTCAGGCTGGAGTGCAGTGGCACGCTCACGGTCACCCACAGTCCTGATCTTCTGGGTTCAGGTGATCCTTCCGCCTCAGCCTTCCACATAGCTGGAACTACAGGCACGTACCACCATGACCTGCTAATTTTTTATTTATTATAGAGATGAGGTCTTGCCAAGTTGCCCAGGCTGGTCTCAAACCCCTGGATTTAGGCAATCCCCTCGCCTTGTCCTCCCAAAGTGTTGGGATTACGGGCTTGAGCCACCGCGCCCGGCTCATTTTGCTTTTTCAAGACAGCAAAAAGACAGAATACATCTTGCTCACATGTATTAATTTTCTATGCAGGCATTATTCCCTGGTTCTCCAGAGTTGCATTGTTAATTCTGTTTAATTTTAATAGCCTGCTCAATTCCGAATCCTACTTGCAGAAGGTGTACTTGGCTCATGCTATTTCATGCATGACTTGCCACACACTGGGGACATTTTCTATTTTGATTTGCATTCAGAATTTTAAAAAAATTTTTACAATTTGCAAACAACTAGTATCTGAAAACACAATCAAGTAAATCTTTCATTCATAGCGCCCAAGAGAAGCAAGATTAGCATGGATGAACATGCTTTCCAAGCCTCAGTTTTCCTTGAGGTTTTGCCTTGTATTTTTGCATGTAGAGAAATAAAAACAAAAAGCCCAATATATATTCTGTGTTTGCACTAAGTTTTTGACGGCTTATACAATTTAGAAACATTTCTCTATCAAACTATCTATTTACCTATTGTCAGGTAAAAGCCAGCGCCACTAAAGGAGATAGTCTGAGCAGGAGTACATCAAATATGTGTTTAATGGTCATTAAATGAAGTCTCAAAAGTGAAGATATCTAGTAAGAGCCAATGCTTGGAACAATGTAGAAAAGATGGTTTAAAGAAACTAAACTTGAAGTGTCTTTTTCATGGATTTAGTGCAAAGTCTCTTTAAGAAATTGATAAATTTCACTATGGAGTGGTTGCTAGGATACCCCTCAAAATCTATCAAAGTAAGCTCTTTTCTTTAAAGGGCTGGGTAGGGTTTCCATTATTTCAAAATGACTTTGAAAATCATGATGTGTGTTTCATCTAAGTGAACAAAACAGGTAAATGAATGTCCCTTAAGGGGGATAGAAATTATAAAAATCCTAAAAAATAATTAAGCTCTCTTATAATGATGTATTCAAAAGTTAGATTTGTCAAAGAGGTTCATATTTTCAGTCTTGAAAGAAAAAAATAAAAATAAAAAGTGAAATGGACAATGCAAATTTCCTTGGGGGGTGTTAAAGGCCTATTGTAGGAAACAAAGGGAGTAGTTTATATTTATAGTGGGCCTATTATTTGACACCTATCATCTTAAAAGTCCTTTTTCTCTGGAATTGAAAGTAGCATGGATCCTCCAAACATTTCACTTTTTGAATTGCTGTCAATTAGTGAAAATCTGGTAAGCGCTTCTATAGGAATGTTCATATTCAGTTCTCTTATGAGGAAGGCAGCCTGGGAAAAAAAGATGAACCAGTTCTAGAAAGGAGCTAGGACTGTGAATCTTGGACCTGAGGACACACAGTGACTATTATTTGATATTCATGTCCCTGGAAATGGATTAAACATGGCTATTCTCTAGTCTGTTTTATAAACTATAAGATAGCAATTCTAAGGTCAGGAGTGATCTTATATCACCAAAAATGAAAACTTTGATTCCAGTACTACCCAAAGTGATCCACAGATTTAATGCAATCCCTATCAAAATCCAAATGGTGCTTTTTACAAAAACAGAAAAATCCATTGTGAGAATCATATGGAATTTCAAAAAGGGATCTAGAATAACCAGAACAGTATTTTGTTGTGTTTTTTTTTTAAAGAGCAAATTTGGAGGTTTTATACTTCCTGATGTGAAAACTCATTGCAAAGATAGTCAAAATAATGTGGTACTAGCATAAAGACAGACGTATAGACTAGTGGAATAGAATAGTGAGCCTAGAAATAAATCCTCCATATGTGATTAAATGATTTTCAACAAAGTTGCCAAGACAGGTAAATGAAGAAAAAACAATCTTTTCAACAAATAGTATTAGGTAAACTGGAGAGTCACATGAAGAAGAATAAAATTGGACCCTTAAATTATACCATATACAAAAATTAACTCAATTTGATTAAAAATTTAAACTAAAGCATTAAAGTTATAAAACTCCTAGAAGAAAACATAGGAGACAAGCTTTACGACGCTGGGTTTGGCCATGATTTCTTGGATATGACACCAGAAGCACATGCAATAAAAGTAGAAATAGATAAACTGTATATAAAAATTGATTATAAGATAGAACTAAAACAACAGAATTTATTTATAAAAAATTGTGTATTTATTATTACATATTTAAGCTTCAGTCACCTTCAAAGTACTCTCCATTTGATTCAGTACACCTATCAAGATACTTTTTCCACTGCTCAATACAAGTTTTTAAACTTGTCAATTTCGATGCCTTTTAATGCTACAGCCGTTTGTTTGTTTGTTTTGATTTGTTTGTTTGTTTGATCTCTTCCACATCGGCACAAAGTTTCCTTTTAAGGATTTTTTTTCATCCAGAAAAACACAAAAAAGTCAGGGGCAAGAGCAGGTAAATAGAGTGGTTGGTGCCTGCGGTCTTGCTGTTTTTGGCTGCAAACTGCTGAGCACTCAGCACAATGTGGGCAGGAGCATTGTCATGGTGGAAGGACCCATTATCTGTTTGCCACAACTTGGGACATTTCTTACACAAATCATGATGCAATCTTCTCAAAACTTGTAGATAAAAACTTTGGTTGACCGTTTGATCTGGAGGAACAAAGTCGAAGAGTACTAAAAAAGGTTCACCCTCCAAAAAATAATTCTGAGGTTTTTAAGTCTCCCCTCTTATTGTGTATCAAAGGACACGATGAATGGAATGAAAAGGTAACCAGTGAAATTGGAGAAAATATTTGCAAATCATGTATCTGACAAGGTTTTTTGTGTGTTTGGTTGGTTGGTTTTGTTTTTGTTTGAGTCTGAGTCTCACTCTGTTACCCAGCTGGATCTACAGGTGCACACCACCATGCCCAGCTAATTTTTTTTATTGTAGAGTTGAGATCTCACCATGTTGCTCAGGCTGGTCTCAAACTCCTGGGCTAGGGCAATCCTCTCACTTTGGCCTCCCAAAGTGCTGGGATTATAGGTGTAAGCCACTGTGCCCAGTCCTGATAAGGGTTTAATATCTAGACTAGATAACAGTTACTACAAACTTAACAACAACAAAAAATCTGATTAAAAATGGGCAAAAGGTTTGAATATTTTTCCCCCCAAAAAATGTACCTGGACAATAAGCACATAAAAACATGCTCAACATTACTGAACACTAGGGGAGCAGATTAAAATTACAGTGAGATATCACCTCACACCCATTAACATGGCTACTACCAGAAAACAATTAACAAACAAAAACTCAGAAAAGTGTTGTCTAGGATGTGGAGAAATTGAAACCTTGTGCAATGTTGATGAGAACTGAAAATGGTACAACCACTGTAGACAACACTATGGCAATTCTTCAAAAAACTAAAAATAGAATTGCCATGTGATCCAGCAATTCAACTTCTGGATATGTATTCAAAAAATGAAAGCAGGATCTCAAAGAGATGTTTGTACACTTATGTTTATAACAGCATTATTCACAACAGTCAAAAGTTAGAAGGAACCCAAATGTCCATCGATAGATGAATGAACAAACTGTGGTATATGCACACAAAGGAATATTATTCAGCCTCAAGAAGACAGGAAATTCTGACATGTGTTACAGCATGAATGGACCTTGAGGACATTATGCTAAAAATAAGCCAGTTACAAAAAGATACTTTATGATTCCATTCCTATGAGGTACCTAGAATAATCAAATTCATAGAGACAGAAAGTAGGAGGGTGGTTTCCAGGTGCTAGGAGGAGAGGGAATGGGGAGTCATTGTTTAAAGTGTATAAAGTTTCAGTTCTGCATGATGAAAAATGTTCTTGAGATTGCTCGCACAATGTGAAATGTACTTAACACTACCAATGAATACACATAAAAATGGTTAAGGTGATACATTTTATGTTACATGTATTTTACCAAAATTTTTCATAAATAAAAATGAAAGTTATGGAGAAAAATATAGGATCTTAGGGATAGGAGTCCTCAACTATTAAAAAAAAAGTTAAACACTGTCCTAAATATCCCAGGGGGAACAAAATCTTGAGCATGTCAACTTTGCCAATAGGATCCTGTACTCTGTGTGCCAAACCAAGTCTAGCATAACAGAAAGGTTTTGTAGGCTGCTAATAGCATTGTGTTATTCTTCGAAATTGACTTTAGTACAAGAAAAAGAAGTAATAAACCTTGATTCCCAAGTCTTCCCAAACTTGCTTACTTTTCAAACATAAATCATACATATTAAAATTAACTATTGTCTAAAAATAAAACTGACCAACATTTAAAATGTATTATTTTTATTTTTATTTTTTTTTGAGTTGGAGTCTCACTCTGTCACCCAGACCGGAGTGCAGTGGCCGGCCTCGACCTGCTGGGCTCCAGCGATCCTTCCGCCTCAGCTTTCCAAGTAGCTGGAACCACAGGCGCGCGCTACCATGCCCGGCTAATTTTTGATATTTTGTAGAGATGAGGTCTTGCCAAGTTGCCCAGGCGGGTCTCGAACCCGCGGGCTCAAGCAATCCACTCACCTCAGTCTCCCAAAGCGCTAGGATTACAGGCTGAGCCACCAAGCCCAGCTAAATGTATTATTTTTAAAAGAGCAACTTGAGGAGGAAGCACATAAACAAAACTGGAAGGGAAGAGAAGGAGTTTAAGGGGGACTTATCTGCAAGACCCTGGGAAGATCAAGGACATTGACAATAAAGAACAGGCTGCAGGACAGGACACGAGGTGAGAAAATCTTTAAGGAAAGGAAGTCTCATTAGAGTGTCAGAAACATTAAAATAACTTTTTCCACTTTACTCCATGAGAAGAATACTTATAAAATTTCCACTTATGATTACATAAAATTCGGACAAGAATTTTTAAAATTAATGCTGGGTGGCAGTCTTTGAATTGGGTATTTTCACCTCTATGTATTTCTCTATCCTTAATAGAGTAGTATGTAAATTTCATTTCAAAAGAGATTAAAGGTCATCTTTTGATTGGGCAGCATGACCAAACCAGAAGAGTGTTGTGGCTTATTGAATTTGTCTTATTTAAGATAAGAAAATTAAGCCAAGAGAAGTTAGATCTCCGTCTATCAGTTGGATCTGTGATGAAGGGAAGTGATATGAGGATTCCTAACAGAGGGCCAGGAGGTGATGGAGTGAGTGTCCTCTAGGTGCAAACCTTGACCACAGAAAAGAACTCTGTAGAAGGCATTCCATCTGTCATATTAGAAGAATCCCAGACACCTTGTTCCGTTCCATTCCTCCAGCTCTCTCTATGACTAGAATAATGGGGAGCTATGTCATGCATGCACCATCCAGGAAGAATCCTAAGTCATATCCTGAAAAAGATTGCTCCTGAATGTCTTTACCCTATGGCTGAGGCCTGGGGAAGTGGGTAGGGAATAGTGGCTGGTGATATTCATATTTTTATTCATGTACCAAGAATCTTGCAAATGGCATTCTTGTCATAAGCATAGACTTCAGAGGTTTAAAATCAACAATCTGGGAATCCATGAAATTATACTAGAATAAATGTTTTATTTATTATTTATTTATTTATTTATTTTTTGAGTTGGAATCTCACTCTGTCGCCCAGACTGGAGTGCAGTGGCCGCTCCTGGCCACCGCAGCCTTGACCTGCTGGGCTCTGGCGATCCTTCCGCCTCAGCCTTCTAAGTAGCTGGAACTACAGGTGCGCGCTACCATGCCCGGCTAATTTTTGATTTATTGTACAGATGAGATCTTGCCAAGTTGCCCAGGCGGATCTCAAACCCACGGGCTCAGGCAATCCACTCACCTCAGCCTCCCAAAGGCGCAGGATTACAGTCTGAGCCACCGAGCCCAGCTCAGAATAAATGTTTTATAACTCTTTCAAATCCAAGTCGCTCTTAAACAGTGTTTAACACAAAGTACTTACAGGAATATTTTACATTTTTCATCCCTGGTACAAGTTAAATGATTGAGTAATTCTGAATCATTTCTTCTCCTTCATACATATGTATAAATAATGCAATTTTATTATCAAAAGTTGATTCAAGTCTCAGTAATGAATAATCTTAAAATAGTCTAAATGTAAAAAGGCTCCAGCATTCTGATAATTCAGACAGGCAAGTTAGTGTGTTCTGCAACTAAATGACAATCTATACATCTAAATTTATAACCCTATATAAAGTTATGATTACAGTCAAGTCTTAGAAGAATTTTTCCATTGATTCAGGATTCTAACCTATTTTTTACTTTTCTGTTACTATGCTTGATAAAATAAATTATTGCTAGTTAGAACAGACTTATACTTAGAAAGTTCTCTTTACAGTTGCATAATTTAACAAATAAAGACTGATTAAATGACCTGGCAGAATCTATAACACTACAAAGAAATTAAATTTAAAATTGTCGATGGCAAATTTGGAAATCAAGAATAACTTGTTTTACCCACATTATAATTTCTATACACCAGAATAATAATTTATGTTACATCATAGTTTTTCATAAGTAAACTTTCAAAATTCAGCAACAATTTAAAATAAATCTTTACATATATACATTTTGTATATAGTTCCACAGGTCTACCAAATGAATTAACTAAAAACAGAGAAAACCTTGCATCTATTTTGGAAGGAAGGATGGATAACATGTCAATAAACGTCTGTTCAATGAATTAATAAATCATGCAAAGATCTAATATCTTATCAGAATAAGATAGTAGATGTCCTGCTATACATAGCAAGGATCCAATTAACAGAAAAAACAGAGTTACTGTCATTGTTATCTAGGGAATATCTTTATTACTATTTCTATCAGTATTTTGAGCCCGTGGTAATAATAGTTGAATATTTAATTTGTCAAACAGTGGAAGTCAAGGACTAGGTGACATTCTGACCCCAGTGAAAGTGAACTATGGTACTTCCATTTAGTCATATACTCACTCAAGGAATTTTGTTTCCTTTTCCTCACTAATACTCCCAGTCATATTGATACTTGAGATTTTTTTTCACTTCATCCCACTTCCCTGTAGCTAGTATTGTTTCTCTATCATTTCATGAACATTCATCCCATTTTGCCCTTGCAACAGTCCCTCTCTTGACCACACTTAATGTAAAAAAATTGGCCGTAAGACATCTCCATCTTCATACCCTGTGAGAATGAAATGAAAAATTCTACAAGTAATTCCTAAGGAGCACAATATCTCATTCGCTTCCAATACCACCAAAGGTATTGGAAGCAGTGTGATTGCAAATAGCTTCCAAGAGAATGGTAGACAGACAAGACTATATATACAAATAGCTGTTTTTGTTTATAAAACAATCTACTAAATGCTGATAGTGTCATACTTTTTTTTGTGCAAGATCAGTATTCATGGCTTCTCCTTTTGTTTTTTGTTTTGTTTTTCCTTTTTTTCATATAAGCCTTTACTGAGATATAATTCACATGCAATACGATTTGCTCATTGAGTGTACAATTCAGTGCTTCTTAGTATATTCACAGAGTCGTGCAACCACCACCACAGTTAGTTTTTGGACATTTTTATCAAGCCATTTTTATCATTAGCAGTCACTCACCATTTCCCTCCAAGTCCCACTCCCCTTAGCCCTGGCAATCACTAATCTACTTTCTGTCTTTATAAATTTCACTATTCTGGACATTTCATGTAAATGGAATCATACAATATATGTTATTTTGTGATTGGCTTATTTGAATTAGCGTAACATTTTTAAGGTTCATCCATGTCATAAATCCATCAATACTTCATAACTTATGGCTGAATAATATTAATTCCATTTCATGGATATACCACTTTTTTTTTTTTTGAATCAGTGTCTCACTCTTTCACCCAGGCTGGAATGCAGCAGCATGCTCACAGCCACCGCAGCCTCGACTAGTTGGGCTCAGGCAATCCTTCTGCCTTAGCCTTCCAAGTAGCTAGAACTACAGGTGCACACCACCATGCCCAGCTAATTTTTTTATTTATTGTAGAGGTGAGGTCTCATCAAGTTGCCCATGCTGGTCTCGAAACCCTGGACTCAGACAATCCTCTTGTCTTGGTCTCCCAAAGTGTTGGGATTACAGGCTTGAGCCACAGTGCCTGGTCGATATACCACATTTTTAAAGTATTCATTAGTTGAAGGACATTTGGGTTGTTTCCATTTTTTGACCATTATTAATAATACTGTTGTGAACATTCATACATAAGTTTTTATGTGGATATATGTTTTCATTTCTCTTACATACATACCTGGGGTAGAATTGTGGTGTTATATGCCAACTATGTGTTTAACACTTTGAAGAACTGCCAGACTTTTCCAAAATGGGGGCACGAGTTTACATTTCTGCCAGCAGTGTATGAGGGTTTGAATTTCTCCACTTGCTCACCAACACTTGTTATTATCTTTTTTACTATAGACATCCTTGTGGGTGTGAAGTGGTATTTCTCTCATTCTTTTTTATTGCTCTCTCTTCATTTCAATAGCTTTAGGGTGTACAAATAGTTTTTGGTTACATGAACACATTATATAGTGGCAAAGAAGTCCAGGCTTTACGTGTCCCCAACAACTCCACTTGTACACATTATATCTGATAGGTGATTTTTCATCCCTCAACCCCTTCCACCCTTCCACTTCTGAGTCTCCAATGTCCATTATACCATTCTCTATATCTTTGCAGATCCTTACTTTAGTTCCCACGTATAAGTAAGAACACACCGTGTTGGGTTTTCTGTTCCTGTGTTAGTTCACTTAGGATGATGTTCTTCAATTCCATCCATTATTTCTTTATTTTTAATGGCTAAATAGTACTCCATGATACATATATATGGAGAGAGAGACCATATTTTTATTATCCACTGATCAGTTGATGGGCATGTAGGTTGATTCCACATCTTTGTAATTGTGAATTTTGCTGCAATGAACGTGACAATACAGATGACTTTTTTTGTATAATGACCTCTGTTCCTTTGGCTAGATAACTAGCACTGGGATTTCTGGATCAAATGGAAGATCTACTTTTAGTTCTTTGATAAATCTTCATCTTATTTCCATTGAAATTGTACTAATTTTCACTCCTACCAATAGTGTATGAGCATTCCCTTTTCACCACAACCTTGCCAGCATCTATTGTCTTTCTTTTAGTTTTTAATAAAGGCCATTTTGATTGGTGTAAGGTAGTATCTCATTGTGGCTTTAATTTGCATTTCCCTGATGATTAGGGATGTTGAGCATTTTTTCATATGTTTGTTGGCCATTTGTTTGTCTTTTTTGTGATTTTCAGGTTTAACATTTATTAAACCATCTTGAGTTAATTTTTATATAAGGTGAAAGATAGATATTAAATTTATTTTTCTAGCTGGGCGCTGCTATATAATTCCAGCACTTTGGGAGGCAGAGGCAAGAGGATTGCCTGAGCCCAGGATTTGAGACCAGTCTGGGCAACTTGGTGAGACCTCATCTCTACAATAAATCAAAAAATTAGCTGGGCATGGTGGCTCATGCCTATAGCTCCAGCTACTTGGAAGGCTAAGGCAGAAGGATCACCTGAACCCAGCAAGTTGAGGCTACAGGGCTATGAACATGCCACAGCACTCCACCCCAGGCAACAGAGTGAGACTGATTAAAAATAAAAGTTTCATTTTTTCTACATGTAGCTATCCAATTTTCCCAGCACCATTTGTTGAAAAGGGTATCCTTTCCCCAGTGTATGTTTTTGTCTGCTTTGTCAAAGATCAGTTGATTGTAGGTATTTAAGTTTATTTCTGGGTCCTTAATTCTGTTCCATTGGTCCATGTGTCTGCTCTGGTACCAGTACTTCACTGGTTTGGTTACTACAACCTTGTAGTACAAATTGAAAGCAGGTAATGTAGTGCTTCCTGCTTTGTTCTTTTTGCTTAAGACTGTTTTGGCTTCTTAGGCTCTTTGTTGGTTCCATATGAAGTTTAGTGTTGCTTTTTCTAATTCAGTGAAAAATTATGTTGAGAGTTTGATAAGGATTGCTTCAAACCTGTAGATTACATTGGGTAATATAGTCATTAACAATGTTGATTCTTACAATCCAAGAACATGAGATATTGTTTCATTTGTGTTCTCTACAATTTATTTCATCAATGTTTTGTAATTCGTCTTGTAGAGATCTTTCACCTCCTTAGTTTAATGTATTTCTATATATTTTAGCTTTTGGCTGGTATTGTAAATGGAATTGAGTTCTTGGTCTGATTCTCAGCTTGGTTGCTATTAGCTACTGTGTGTGTAGCTTTTGTATCCTGAAACTTTGCCAAATTCATTTATCAAGTCTAGTAGTCTTTTGGAGAATTCTTTAGGATTCTTTAGGTATAAGATCATTTCACTGGATACAGAGATAGTTTCATTTCTCCTTTTCCAATTTAGAATCCCCTTATTTCTTTCTCTTACCTGATTGCTCTGGCTAGTACTTACAGTACTATGTTGAATAGTAGTAGTGAATGGGCATCCTTGCCTTGTTCTAGTTCTTAGGGGGAATTGCTTTCAACTCTTTTCCATTCAGAATGATATTGGCTTGATTTGTTGCATATGGCTTTTATTCTTCCGAGGAATGTTCCTTCTATGCCTAATTTGCTGAGGGTTTTTATCATGAAGGGATGTTGGATTTTATCAAATACTTTTTCTGTACCTATTGAAATGATCATATGCTTTTTGTTTTTAATTCTGTTTATGCAGTGGGTTATATTTATTAACTTGCATATGGTGAACCATCCTTGCATCCTTGGGATAAAACCCATTTGATTGTGGTGGATTTTTTAAAATGTACTGTTAAACTCGGTTTGCTAATATTTTGTTGAGGATTTTTGCATCTAAGTTCATCAGAATATTGCTTTGTAGTTGTGTCTTTTCCTGTTGTGTCTTTTCCTGTTTTGGTATCAAGATGATACTGGCTTCATAGAATAAGATAGGGAAAATTCTCTCCCCTTCAGTCTTATGGAATAGCTTCAGTAAAATTGGCACCAGTTCTTTTTTGAAAGTTTGGTTGAATTTGACCTGAGTCCTTCAGATCCAGGACTTCTTTTTTTGGGAGACTTTTAATTATTATTTTAATCTTGCTAGTCATTTTTGGACTGTTCAGGGTTTCTATTTCTTCCTGATTCAAGGTTGGGGGGATTATACGTTCCTGAGAATTTATCCATTTTTTTCTAGTTTGTCTAGTTTATTTGCATAGAGGTGCTCATTATAGTCTTGGATGATCTTTTGTATTTCCGATGTATCAGTTGTAATGTCTCCCTTTTCATTTCTGATTGAGCTCATTTGAATCTTCTCTCTTGTTTCTTAATTTATCTACCTAGGTGTCAAACAATTTTGTTTATCTTTTCAAAGAACCAGCTTTCTGTTTCATTGATTCTTGTATTGTTTATTGTTTTTAATTTCATTTAGTTGTGCTCTGATTTTTATTATTTCTTCTGCTAGCTTTGGGTTCTGTTTGTTCATGTTTTTTTTATTTCCTTGAGGTGTGACATTAGGTTGTCAATATGTGATCTTTCAGTCTTATTAATGTAGGCCTTAGGCACTATAAATGTTCTTCTGAGCACAACTTTGGCTGTGTCCCAGAGGTTTGATAACTGGTTTTATTGTTATCATTCCCTACAAGGAATTTTTAAATTTTCCATCCTAATTTCATTGTTTACCCAGGATCATTCAGGAGCAGATTGTTTAACTTCCATGTTTTTGTTTGATTTTGCAAGTTCTTCTTGAATGTACTGAGACTTGATTTGTGGTCCACCATATGGTCTATCTTGGAGAATGTTCCATGTGCTGATGAGAAAAATTTGTTTTTGTAGTTTTGAGGTTATCATGTTCTGTACATTTCTGTTAGGTCCATTTGCTCTTAGGGTCCAGTTTAACTCTAATATTTTTTTTTTTTTGAATTAGAGTCTCCTCACTCTGTTGCCCAGACTGGAGTGCAGTGGCCACTCCTGGCCACCGCAGCCTCCACCTACTGGATTCCGGCAATCCTTCTGCTCAGCCTTCCAAGTAGCTGGAACTACAGGTGCGCACTACCACGCCCAGCTAATTTTTTAATTTATTGTAGAGATGAGGTCTCGTCAAGTTGCCCAGGTGGGTCTTGAACCCACGGGCTCAGGCAATCCACTCACCTCAGCCTCCCAAAGCACGGGATTACAGGCTGAGCCACCGGACCTGGCTTCTAATATTTCTTTATTGACTTTCTGCCTTGATGATCTGTCTATTGCTGTCAATGGAATGTTAAAGTTTCCCACTATTATTGTATTGGTGTACATCTTTTTTCTTAGCTCTAACAGAATTTGTTTATAAAGCTGGAATCTCTGGTGTTAGGTGCATATATATTTAAAATTGTCGTATCTTCTATTTGGATTGATGCTCTTATTATATAATAATAACCTTTTATATAATAGTCATCTTTGTCTTTTTTAACTGTTGGTGAGTCTATCTTATCTGATATGAGAATGGCTATTGCTGCCCATTTTTGGTTTCCATTTACATGGAATATTTTTTCCTCTCTCTTTACCTCGAGTCTATAGGAGTCTCTGTTTGTTGAGAAAGACTCTTAAAGGCAGCAGATATTTGAATTGTGGTTTTTAAAATCCATTCTGCCGGTCTATAGCTTTTAAATGGGTCATTGAGATCATTTACATTCAAGGTTAATAATGATATGTAGGGCACTATTCTATTAATCATGCAGGTTGTTAACTTGTTGCTTTATTTTTTTTTCCTCGTTATCTTGGTGTTCTATAAGCCCTGTGAGCTTTATTACTTCCGTTATTTTTCTACTGGTGTATTTTGACCTTTTGTTTCAATATTTAGAGTATTTTTATAAATATTCCTTAGAATGTTTCTTATAGAGCTAGTCTAGTGGTGAAAATTTTCCTCAGCATTTGCTTGTCCGAGAAAGACTATTTCTTCTTCATTTTTGAAACTTAGTTTTGTGGGAAGCAAAGTCCTTGACTGACTATTATGCTGTTTGAAGAGATTGAAGGTGGGTCCCCAATCTCTTCTGGCTTGTAGGGTTTCTGCTGAGAAGTCTGCTGTTAGTTTGATAGATTTACCTTTGTACGTTATTTGGTGCTTTTGTCTCACTGCTCTTAAAATTCTTTCCTTCATATTAACTTTGCATTTCCTGATGATTATATGTCTTGGGGATGACCTTCTTGCACTGAATCTTCTGGGGTTTTGGGGATCTTCTTGTATCTGCATGTTTAAATCTCTGGCAAGGTCAGGGAATTATTTCTTCAAACAGGCTTTTTTTTTTTTTTTTTTTTTTTTTGTTGGGG
>NW_007252781.1:138952-139531 GCF_000164805.1 Carlito syrichta | reverse complement strand
GCACTACCACGCCCAGCTGATTTTTTGATTTATTGTAGAGATGAGGTCTCGCCGCCCAGGCGGGTCTCGAACCTGCAGCCTCAGGCAATCCACCCACCTCAGCCTCCCAAAGGTGCGGGATTACAGGCTGAGCCACCAAGCCCAGCTAAACAGGCTTTTAAATCTATTGATTTTTCTTTTCTCAGAAACACCTATGATTTTTTGGTTTGGATGTTTTACATAATCCTATATTTCTTGGAAACTTTGTTCCATTCTTAATTTTTTAAAAATTGCTGTCTGATTGGGTTCATTTGAAAACCTTGTCTTCAAGTTTTGAGATCCTTTCTTCTATGTGCTTTAGTCTACGATTAAAACTTTCCTCTATGGAAGGCTGAGGTGGAAGGATTGCCAGAGCCCAGCAGGTCGAGGCTGCGGTGGCTGGGAGCATGCCACTGCACTCCACGGAGTGGGCCATAGAGTGAGACTCCAACTCAAAAAAAAAAAAGAAAGAAAAATCTAGCCGGGCTTGGTGGCTCAGCCTGTAATCCCGCACTTTGGGAGGCTGAGGTGAGTGGATTCCCTGAGCCCGCGGGGTCGAGA
>NW_007252781.1:121190-138884 GCF_000164805.1 Carlito syrichta | reverse complement strand
GTGGAAGGATCACCGGAGCCCAGCAGGTTGAGGCTGCGGTGGCCGGGAGCAGCCACTGCAATCCAGTCTGGGTGACGAACTGAGACTCCAACTCAAAAAAATAAAATAAAATAAGATAAAAAAACTTTTCTCTGCATTTTGTGCTTCCCTTAATGAATTTTTCATTTCCAGAAATTAAGCTTGATTAATTCTGCCTCGCAAAGGCACAGGATTATAGACTGTGCCACCGAGCCTGGCTTAGCTTGAATTTTTTAATTGTCTGTCTCTTTGGAGAATTTTTTGTTCACCATTCCTCTAAATAATATTTATTTATTTATTTTTGAGTTAGAGTCTCACTCCGTGGCCCCAACTGGCACGTTCCCAGCCACTGCAGCCTTGACCTGTTCAACTCTGGTGATCCTTCTGCCTCAGCCTTCCAGGTAGCCAGAATTACAGACGTGCACTACCACGCCTGGGTAAGTTTTGATATATTGTAGAGATGAAGTCTCACCAAGTTGCCTAGGCGGGTCTCAAACCACTATTTTTTTATTTCTTATGCTGGTATCCAACTTTCTCCTGAATCTTCTTGAGTAAATTTATAATCAACCTTTTAAATTCTATCTCTGGAATTTCAAATATTTCATTTTGGTTAGGGTCCATTGCTGAAGAGTTAATGTGGTCTTTTGAGGATATTGAAGAACTTTTTTTTATTATTATCAGAATTATTTTTCTGGTTCCTTCTCATTTCAGTAGATTTTTCTTATTTAGGGCTTGCAGGGGTCTGATGTAGGCACTGTAGTTTTCCTTGGTTATATATAACTTTGGTGTGGTGAGTTTCTTAAATTACCAGCCGTGGTGGTGCTGTACTGAGTACCTGCACAGGTTTAAGACATCCTGAGTGGCCAGAGTGACTTAGATAGTGGTGTTTGCCAGGATCTGAGATCAGGCTTTTCCCAAAACTGAAGTATCCTATCAGGCGTAATGGGCTGTGCCAGTTGAAGTCAAGCCAGGAGGTGACAGTTGTAGGGGAGTCAACTGTGATGGGCTTTCTGCTTATCCTGTATTACCCCAGAGTAGTAGTACCCAGATGACCCAGGCCGTGGGTAGGGATGTGGAGGATTGCCCAAGATCTCTGTATGCTTTGAGCTTTCTGGGGGTTGCAGGAGAAAATTCCTCAAGATCCTCACCTGTGTGCATGATTGACTGCCCCAGTGGAGATTGGGGAGTAGTCTCCAGTGGCTGGGGTAACATTGCCTGGTTTTGCAGAGGCTACACAAAAAAGTTTACATAGGGATTGAAAGGTTGTTATGGTAACAAGTCCCACCCAACTCTTCTGCCTTGGCCTCAGGCAATATCTGCATTTAGAATGTCTAAACGCAGTCAACCTCAGGTGTTCTCAGTTCATCCCAATCTGGAAGAGTCTGCTGCATTAGAATTTGCCCTTGGGGCCCATTCCTTGCCAGGCTGACGAGAAAGCAGCCTGCTGCAAGGATTGAGTTCCTTGGAAAAGGCCAGAGCTGTTTAGAACTTTCTTTCTTGCATCACTCCATGTGGGTTTTGGCAGAGCATGAGTGTGGGCAAGACAGTTTCCTGTGATGGTAGGAGCACAGATCTCCCGAATTTCCCCTACTTAGCTACCTTGCTACACCTGGAAGCTGCTCATGGTTTGAGCTGTGATCCAGGCATACCTGGCTAGTGCAACTCAGGCTGATAGATTTTTTCTCTTCTTTGCATTCTGTGGATATTATTGCTTCTTTGGTGAGTCATGGGGTGCGCTGCTGGTCCTGTTCCTCTCTGAGTGCTGAGAACGCTATTTTGGTTTACTCCATGAAAGAAGTACATGCTAGTACTTCTCATTGGCCATTTTAATTTTGTCTCTGATTCTCCTTTTGATAATTTTCTCTTAACATGAGCATTCTCAAAACAGGACAAAACTTCTTAGGAAGATTGATGGAATTTTTTTTTTTTTTTTTTGGCTCCAGTCACCGCAGCCTCGACCTGCTGGGCTCCAGCGATCCCTCCACCTCAGCCTTCCAAGTAGCTGAAACCACAGGCGCGCGCTACCACACCCGGCTAATTTTTTATTTATTGTAGAGATGAGATCTTGCCAAGTTGACCAGGCGGGTGTCGAACCCGCAGGCTCAGGCAATCCACTCACCTCAGCATCCCAAAGTGCTGGGATTACAGGCTGAGCCACCGAACCCGGCCAGATATTTTTATTTTATGAATTTTTTTTTAATTAACAGAAACTGCACTGATTGTGTGATCTGCTTGAACAAAATTATTTTTTCAATTTCAATTAGCAATTACTTTACCACAGTGTTAAAAGACATCCTGGTGGGGGTACTTTGGTAAGACAAAATCCTTCATATTAATCCCTGTATTTTTCTCTCCTCCACTTCCGGACCCTTCTGCTTATTAGTCAGAAGTAATCATAATACCTGGAGGAGAATTAAGATTATTAGAGCAGGAATTCAAGGAGAAAGAAACTTTTTTTTTTTGAGTTGGCACCTCATTCTTTGTTGCACAGGCTGGAGTGCAATGGCATGCTCACGGTCACTGCAGTCTTGACCTGCTGGGCTCAAGCGATTCTTCCAACTCAGCTTTCCGAGAAGCTGGAACTACAGACGCACACCACTATGCCCGGCTAGTTTTTGTGATTTATTGTAGAGATGAGGTCTCTCCAAGTTGCCCAGGCTGGTCTCGAACCCACAGGTTCAGGCACTCCTCTTGCCTCAGCCTCCCAAGGTGCTTGGATAACAGACTGAGTCACTGTGCTCAGTTGAAAGAAATTATTTTTTATGTTTAAATTGAGTTTTTGAGTTTTTATGATTCAAAAGTGAATTCCCAAGGGGAACAGAGCAGAGAGTTTATAACTGTTTTAAAAGGAAAGAGTCAGTCAAGACTCAGTTCCACCTCTTGGAAACATCCAGAAGTCAAGTCAACACCTATGGACCATGCCTGTGAGGTCATCATACCCCTGGAAGAGGAGCTGCAACTTTCTTTTTGTGTCTTTTCGATGAAGGCCTTCCTCTCATTGTTGCCTGCACTTTGGCCATTATTCATTAACAAAAGCAAACTTCCCATCATCTCTCGCCCTCTCTCCTGCCCTGAGACTTTGATGAACTCCCATCTGAATTGTCCCCGATGGGTGCCCACTTCTAGAGGCACTTAAAAGCAAATCCCCTATATCTGTTAAGATTCAAGATGGCTGTATATAATAGAAAAACCAAAATAACAGTAGCTTAAGGAAGATGGAAGTTTATTTCTCTATCATATAATAGATATCTTGAGATGAGCAGTCTAGGACTGGACTAGCAGTGTTGTGGTCATCAAGACTTCAGGTTTCTTCCATATTTCTGCTGCATAATCCTAGCTCTGACTTCCTCCTTCAAGGTCACCTTTTGCCCCAAGATGGTGGCTGGTGTTCCAACTAACCCATTTGCTTTTGTGATAAGAGAAATATGAAAATCAGTATCTCCCAGTTAACAACTTTGAGCAAATTTTCTGGAAGTCCTACATAATATTTGTGATTAAATCTCATTGGCTAGGACTTTCCCTTGTGGCCACACATAACTGAGTAAAAGTCTGGAAATTGTAGCATTTTAGGAGGATGCGTTCTCCTACCTTCAACCCCTGCCAAAAAAAGAATAAGTGCTCTCTTACTAAGAAAGAATGGGTATTGAAAATTAACTTATAGCCTCTACCGTATGCTCTATGTCTCCTAAAAAAAAAAAAAATCTGGGTCTTTGAAAGGGAGTTGGTGTAGAATTGAATGTACAAGTACATACCCAATAGGAGACTGGATAGTGGAGAAATTCATCCTTGTTTGATAATAAATGTATTGATAAATAAGCAAGTAATTAAGATTCACTAAGATTTTTTAATTAAACAGCAATTAGCAAAGTTCAATATTTTGTGTGTTTTATATAATAGAGTTACATATGTTATATATTTACATATAAGCTGATATATCGATATAAGCCGGGCTCGGTGGCTCAGCCTGTAATCCTGCGCTTTGGGAGGCTGAGGGGAGTGGATTGCCTGAACCCGCGGGTTCGAGACCCTCCTGGGCAACTTGGCGAGCCCTCATCTCTACAATACATCAAAAATCAGCCGGGCATGGTAGCGCGCGCCTGTAGTTCCAGCTACTCGGAAGGCTGAGGCGGAAGGACAGTCAGAGTCCCAGCAGGTCGTCCCGGCCACTGCACTCCAGTCTGGGTGACAGGGTGAGACTCCAACTCAAAAAAATATATAGCTATATATATATATATATAAATGTATAAAAATTATAAATATATGTATGTAAATACTGTGGAAGAAAAAAGTGTATGGGAAGAGATGGACATTTTTTTCTTTTTTGAGTTGGAGTCTCACTCTGTCGCCCAGAATGGAGTGCAGTGACCGCTCCCGGCCACCGCAGCATCGACCTGCTGGGCTCCGGCGATCCTTCCGCCTCAGCCTTCCGAGTAGCTGGAACTACAGGCGCGCGCTACCACTCCCGGCTGATTTTTGATGTATTGGAGAGATGAGGTCTCGCTGCCCAGGCGGGTCTCGAACCCACGGGCTCAGGCCATCCACTCACCTCAGCCTCCCAAAGGCACGGGATTACAGGCTGAGCCACCGAGCCCAGCTACACTTTTAAAAAATTTATTTAGTTGGAGTCTTTTTTTTTTTTTTTTGAGTTGGAGTCTCACTCCGTCTCCCAGACTGGAGTGCAGTGGCCGCTCCGGCCACCGCAGCCTCGACCTGCTGGGCTCCGGCGATCCTTCCGCCTCAGCCTTCCGAGTAGCCGGAATTACAGGCGCGCGCTACCACGCTCAGCTAATTTTTTATTTATTGTAGCGATGAGGTCTCACCAAGTTGCCCACGCGAGTCTCGAACCCACGGGCTCAGGCAATCCACTCACCTCAGCCTCCCAAGGCGCGGGATTACAGGCTGAGCCACCGAGCCCGGCTTTCGTTGGAGTCTTCCTCCACCGCCCAGGTTGGAGTGCAGTGACACACTCATGGCCACTATAGCCTCAACCTGCTGGGCTCTGGCAATCCTTCCACCTCACCCTTCCAAGTAGCTGGAGCTACAGGCACACACTACCACACCCAGTTAATTTTTTCATTTATTGTGGAGACATGGTCTCACCAGGTTGCCCAGGCTGGTTTTGAACCCCTGGGCTCAGGCAATCCTCTTGTCTCAGTCTCCCAAAGTGCTGGGATTACAGACTTGGGTCACCGTGCCTGGCCTGGACACACATTTTTAAGGGAAATCTGTGGAGAGCATAACTGCCTCCCCCAGGCTGTGGTCACTGTTCTGTGAGTGGCCAGTATGGCTCTCACCGGAAAACTGGAAAATGTTGTCCAGGAACATCTTGATTTGTACCTAAAATAAAAAGAACTGCTTTACCACAGGTCTGGGAAGAGATCAACATCTGATAATCTAGAATTGATTCATCAGTTCTAGCTAGAACTAAGAGTGAAGAACTTGTAATGTTTTTCAGGTAATTATAAAAGACTCGAGCAGCGGCAACCAAGAATGATGGAAACTAACATATCCAAGGAAATAATAGCTAATATGTAGGTTGTTTACTATTAATATTTACGAGGCCTGATTATGATCACCTGATTGTTTAATAGGCACAAAAACTCTGTGGGGCTGGTACTATTATCACCCTGTTTCACCAGTGAGGAAACTTGAGAAACAGAAAAGTGAAGTAAGGTCATGTTACATCATTAGTCCGTGACAGAGCCAAGAGTCAATCCAAGGCGAGCAGCTCTGCAGAACTCTGAATTTAAATATCCTCTTGTTCTCCAGAGGTGCAGATGCCTGATCAGAAAAAAAATAGATAATCAGACACCACAGAAACATCAGAATGGTGCTGATGATGGTCAAACAGCAGTGTCTGAAAATTTTTAACACATTTATAGGCATTATTTTGTAAAGTACAATGTCAGAGATGCCAACCAAGTATTGCTATTCTCATGGGTTTTCTATTCCAGTTGCTGCTTTTTATCAAATGATAACTATTAAAAAAAGGTTGCTGGAAATGCATGCCAGTCCTTGCCTCTTATAAATAAGTTCATGATGAAATCACAAGAGAAAATGTGTTTATCCCCTGGAAGTCTCTCAACTTAGCAGCTAGTTACAGGAAACAATTTTGTGCCCAAATTAGTGAAATGCTTTTTACCACTGAGCTTCAGTCCATCCTCACTTCTCTGAATTTAAGACAAAAATTAAAGAAGACGTGATGCATACTATATTTGTTAATCTTATTTATAGATTTCAGAGTTAAATTCTTCCAAAGTGTAGCCACAATCTTTAAACCGTAAGCTGTATTTTTATTTTTTAAAAAAGATGGGGTCTGGCACTGTGGCTCATGCCTATAATCCCAGCACTTTGGGAGGCAGAGGCAAGAGGATTGCCTAAGCTCAAGGGTTTGAGACCAGCCTGCACAACTTGGAAAGATCTCGTTTCCACAGAAAATTAAAAAATTAGCTGTACATAGTGGCACACACCTGTAGTTCCAGCTACTTGGAAGACTGAGACGTAACAATCACCTGAGCCCAACAGATAGAGGCTGCAGTAGCTGTGAGCATGCCACTGCACTCCAGCCTGGGTGACAGAGTAAGACTCGGACTCAAAATAAATAAATACATGCAAAAATAAATAAATATAAATAAATAACAAAAGTGGGTCAGGCAGTAGAGGGTATAGTTTGTCTGAAGAAGAAAAGTTTCTAAAGATCTGCTTCTTGAATAACTGAACAATACAAATGCTGTGAGATTATAACTTACACTTTCTAAATTCACCTTAATCATATCAAAGTATCTTCCAAATCTGAGTTTGCCTGTTAATTGTTAATCACATTTTAAATTCATACATGCATAAATTAACCTCATTAAAATTACTTTCAACATCCCATTGTTTAATAATTCATTCAATAATTTACTTTTATTACAAACGTCAAAAAAATCAAATCAGCTACTTGGAAGACTGAGGCAGAAGGATCGCCGGAGCCCAGCAGGTCGAGGCTGTGGTGGCTGGAGCGGCCACTGCACTCCAGTCTGGGCGACAGAGTGAGACTCCAACTCAAAAAAAAAAAAAAAAATCAAATCAGATCACTGAAGGTGATTCTCCCAATTTCTCAATTATTCGAATGTCTGACTTTAATTATCTAATAAAACACATTGAGTGAATAAGATAGCCCTCCTATTTTGCAGCTTACATTCTATTGGGGAAACAGACAATAAAAATGATTACGTTACATTTAAAAGCAATGAATGAGAAAAATAAAGCAGAAATAGGTATTAGCTAGGGAGTGTTATGTGATTTACATGGTCACAATTTTTTAAATAGGCAGAAAGCATGTTCATTTCTCCCATTCTAAGGCAGAAGAATTCAGCAAACTTCACTTTTTACAAAATTAAACCACAATGTATGTCTCTTAAGTATCAATATTTCTATTTGAGACATAAGGGAATTAGGTAACCAAGTGCCAATATAACTTTTCAAAACAGATTTGTATTATAAGTACTACAACATTTATAAAAGAATATTACATACTACTTCATCAAGCCTCATGGGATGGCCCGAGATTTTCTTCTTTCCCCAGCTTTATTGAGGTATAATTGACAAAATTGTATATATTTAAGGTGTACAGCATGTTTTGATATAGGTATACATTGTGAAATTATTAAGGTAATTAGTATATCCATCACCTTACATAGTTATCCTTTTTGTGTGTGTGGTAAGAAGATCTACTATCTTAGCAATTTCAAGTATGAAATTCAAGTATGAAATCTACTATCTTAGCAATCTCAAGTATGAAATACATTTTTACATCTATAGCTACCATGCATTTCAACCTCTAGAACTTGTTTATCTTATAACTGAAAAAGTGTGTATCTTTTAACCAACATTTTTCCATTTCCCCCACCCAAGGTCTTTCTCAAGGGCCCAAATGTATGCTTTCATGGAATGTTTCTGTGGCTTCTAAACTGAAGAGATCGGTTCACGCCTGGCAACAAACTGCAGACAGCAAAAGTATCACAGCATAACATTTGACATTTCTAGAAGTGGACTTGAGAATATAAAGCTGAGACAGGAGACGTCTTGTCATTCCATCCAATTTAGGAAGAATTAGTAAAGATCCAATGGTTTTATAAAAAAACAGAAACAAAAATTCTTGGTCACTCCTGTAGCCCCAGTTCCACCAGCAGAGACTACAACAGAGAGGCTGTCAAATAATACTCTTGACGAATGTGCTAGAAAGCCTGCTTACTGTGAGAAATTCTGAGATGAAAATAAGAATGCTATTGATCCAATAAGGCAATGATATACTTGGTGGAAGCTATGCAAAGACATGAATATGTGTTGCTAGTTTCCAAGATTACCAGCACATTCCTTTGCTGAAACAGCCTCCAAGTCATTGAAAAGGGAAGTTTGTAGAGAATTCTAGTGCTCAGATTTGTCTTTTGTCCTTCATATTTCTGAGTCACCCATTTTCACCGCTAATTCACTTTTAAATCTAGACCTTCAGGAGGAAGCATGTTTCGTTTTGCACCATCTAATGTATTTTTAATAATGTATTTTCTGCTAAACTTTATCCGAATGTTAAAAGACTACCAGCTTGTTTAGTCCTGATAAATAAATAGTAATACTCAAATTTTAATCTTATTTTTTACGATAGTCTCGGGAGAATTCAACTAATTCCATGATGATAGATGTAGGTATTTGGCAGCAACTCCTAAAGCAGGTGACCAAAACAAAACCCTCTATATCTTTTCTATTTGTCCACTCCTGAAGAATCCACAACCACATGGTGCCTAGGTGAGGCCTGTTTGAGTAGGCCTGGTAAGAATAAGCAAATTTTACCAATCAAACCAGAATTTGTTCCAAACACATAAAGATGGTGTTGTAAGAAACACAGACCACCAAGGAATCTTTTCTTATTCATGTAACTTCTTATGTTTAGCCATCCACTTATTTTGAAAATGACAGTATAGAAAGAAAGGGAAAGATTGGGCAACCCGTAATTTCTTTCCTTTCTGTCCTTCCTTCCTCAGTCATCAATAAGCCAACACTTACTTAATTGGTACAGTGTGCTTGTACCAAGAAATGAAAAAAACAATCGAGTTTGTTTTGTGCAGCATGTCCATTGGTCTGGTAAGAACAAAACTACATATACACTTCTGAGCTGTAAAATATAAATCGTAATTCTGGTAATTTTGCATGTGAGTTAAATGTTCTTACATTTGTATTTCAAATGGGCCTTGCACAATGTAAAGATGAATGTTAAAATTCATCCTGATAACTTGAATTTTTTATTTTTACTTAAAAGTTAAGTAGCAAACAAAACATTACCCAAGATGAAAAAAGGAGAAAAGCTTTATATTTTAGTAACTGTTATTAATGGTCTTTCTTCTTGATTTTTTTTTTTTTTTGGGTTGGAATCTCACTCTGCCGCCCAGACTGGAGTGCAGTGGCCGCTCCCGGCCACCGCAGCCTTGACCTGCTGGGCTCCGGCGATCCTTCCGCCTCAGCCTTCCAAGTAGCTGGAACTACAGGCGCGTGCTACCACACATGGCTAATTTTTTCTTTTGATTTATTGTAGAGATGAGGTCTCGCCAAGTTACCCAGGCGGGTCTCGAACCCACAGGCTCAGGCAATCCACTCACCTCAGCCTCCCAAAGGCGTGAGATTACAGGCTGAGCCACTGAGCCCGGCTCTTGATTTTTAAACAAGTCTTGCATTTTCTTTTTGCATTAAGTCCTACAAATTGTGTATCTGATGCTGGTTTTAAGTATTACGAATATATATATATACACACACACATATATATATATACACATACTTATTATGACTTAGAAAAATGGCAGGCATATATCAAGTGTTTTACTAGTGTTTGCTTTTAGTATCGTTATCATTATTGAAAGTCATAGCCATCCAGATAATTTCTTTTAAAAAGGCCAAATTCATCCATTTGCTGCTTATAAAGATATTAGCTACAGCAAAATGTCAAAAGAAGTTTAAATGTGAATATTTTCTAGTTATTTGTATTTCTTGAATGGAATTTTGATAGTATTTCTTTTATTACAACTTTAAGGTTTTGCTAATTTTCTAGAAATTATATATTTATTTTACAATTTCTGGCCTCCGTCATTGAGAATTTAGGATTTCGCTTTTTTCCAGTTTGTTAAACCGGTTCCATTTGTCTATATGCTTTGTCTTTCCAAATTATCCTTGTCCTTGTGGGTTTATGCCTAAAACAAACAAACAAAACAACTCCATAGACCTTTTAGTAAGGTTTTGGGAAGAAGCAGAGATAGGTGAATATGTTCAATCAGACACCTTTAAGAAAGTCTGGATTATGTTTCTGCTTTTTTTTTTCCTGTCTTTTGTGGCCATTTTTCCACATCACTATTTTCAATTCTACTTTTAAAAAATGACAGCTGGTATTCCCTGTGCCACAGTATTCATGTATCATAACTTACTACTAAACTAATTTTTCTTAAAGGGATTATAAATTTTGGTTGGAGTTAAGAAATGGGAGATAAAGGCTGTAGCTTTTCTCTGTGAATATGCCTGGATGCAGACCAGTGATGGATGTATGAGGGAGTAACTAACAAATGTGATTAGCTGATAGATAGCTTCTATTCCCCCCCCCCAGTAGGAGTCTCACTCTGTCGCTCAAGCTGGAGTACAGTGGCATGCTCACGACTACCGCAGTCTCTGCCCACTGTGCTCAGGCAATCTCTTCCATCTCAGTCTTCAAAGTAGCTGGAACTACAGGTGTGAGATACCATGCCTAGCTAATTTTTTGATTTATTGTAGAGACAAGGTCTTACCGAGTTTCCCAGACTGGTCTCGAACCCCTGGACTCAGGCAATCCTCTCGCCTTTGCCTCTCAAAGTGCTGGGATTACAGGTGTGAGACACCGCACCCGGCAATAGCTCCTATTTTGTTTGGAAGTTGCAGTTATTGGTTTTCAATGAAGTGGAAAGTAAATGTTTTACCTTGGCTTCTATTCTCTACACCCTGTTATGTTTCTCTAGATTTATATGCATATGTATATGCATTAAAATTACAGTATAATCTGGGCTTGGTGGTTTACCCTGTAATCCCGTGCCTTTGGGAGGCTGAGGTGAGTGGATTGCCTGAATCCGCGGGTTTGGGACCCGCCTGGGCAGGCGAGACCTCATCTCTACAATAAGTCAAAAAAAAATTAGGCAGGCATGGTAGCGCATGCCTGTAATTCCGGCTATTTGGAAGGCTGAGGCGGAAGGATCGCTGGAGCCCAGCAGGTCGAGGCTGCGGTGGCCAGGAGCAGCCACTGCACTCCAGTCTGGGCGACAGTGAGACTCCAACTCAAAAAAATAAAAATAAATAAGTAAATAAATAAAATAACAGTATATATACTGCCCTATACATTTTCCCAGTATTCTAGGGCTATCATTCTACACCACATGTATATCTACTATACTCATATTCTTTTCAACAAATGCATATTATTTATTTGTACTGATAAATATTTATTAACCTCCACCTCGAATAATCCTACTTTTTGAAAAGTTTCTTAAAGATTTAGGTAACTTTTCTTTTTCTTTTTCTTTTTCTTTCTTTTTTTTTGAGTTGGAGTCTAACTCTGTCGCCCAGGCTGGAGTGCAGTGGCATGCTCACAGTCACTGCAGGCAGCCTCAACTTACTGGGCTCAGGCGATCCTTCTGCTTCAGCCTTCCAAGTAACTGGGATGGAACTACAGGCACACACTACCATGCCCAGTTAATTTGTTAAAAAATTTATTGTAGAGATGAGATCTCGTCAAGTTGCCCGGGTTGGTCTCGAACCCACAGGCTCAGGCAATCCACTCGCTTTGGCCTCCTGAAGTGATGGAATTACAGGCTGAGCCACTGAATCCAGCCAAAGTCCATATTTTTAATGGAGATTTATTACTCAAACTCTCATGATGAATGGCATCCTATCAAAACTATTTTTCCCCCAAGTGATCATATGCCAATTTGAGAAAGTATGTGTGCCCAGATGAAAATGGACAGTTTCTGGGTTTCTGAGGCAACTATGGTCTTGAAGAATTCCCTAATATTCCCCAGGCTACGTTCTCCAGTCTCAGGCAGCCAGGCCAAAGTCATTAAAAGGTCAGGTGCCTCATCATCTCCCAGATTCAGGAGTAGCTGAGTTAGCAGACACTCAATTTTAATTCAAGTCCAGTTTACCTAGTAACATCATAAAACCAGATTCACCTGTTTGCTCCTCATTTCTACTCTGCCTATCTGCTTAAATGCTCCTCATCCTTCAAAGTATGCCCCAAAGCCGGGCTTGGTGGCTCAGCCTGTAATCCCGCGCCTTTGGGAGGCTGAGGTGAGTGGATTGCCTGAGCCTGCGGGTTCGAGACCCACCGGGGCAACTTGGCGAGACCTCATCTCTACAATAAGTTAAAAAAAAATTAGCCGGGCGTGGTAGCGCACGCCTGTAGTTCCAGCTACTTGGAAGGCTGAGACAGAAGGATTGCCGGAGACCGGCAGGTCGAGGCTGCGGTGGCCGGGAGCGGCCACTGCACTCTGCCGGAGGCCAGCTCCGGGGGGTTCACGGGGACCCGAGAAGGAGGTGTGATGAGGCGAAGGAATGAGGAGTCGTGACCAGAGTTTCTTCAGGCATTCTGGCAATCAAGCATACCAGGTTGCATTTATTTATAGTAACTTTTACAATTATAAATTAATCATTTTTTTGTGGTTATACAATCACAAGATGATTTCATTATTTTGTCACAGACACTGCATGTTCTCATGTCTTACAAGATTTATTATAAAGTTAATGATTAATACAACTTGCCCATAGACCCCAAACCAGTTTTTGTGGTTATCACTACCACCACCTGCTGGACTATTAACCTTACAAACTTAACATCCTATTTCATGAAAATATATAATTTTCTATAAGGAAAATAAAAGGTAAAAAAGGACAATCAGCTATTAAAGCAATAATATGTGGATTCACACAAAACTTACTTTATCTATTCTAAATGTTCCTAACTTATTCTTATAACTAAACAAAAAGCAAAAAATCATCATACTAAATATATCAAGCTTAGCTAGTTATATCTATTCTTACAATCTTCTATTGTATAATAGCTACATTTAATTTTCTTATACCATTGGTTTACTTTGTAGCAGATTTTTATTTTCTGTGCTTTTGGAATTAAACACCATGGTGGGCTACTACGTTTAATTCTTTCCCAGAGAGGCAGAGAGTTCCATTTAACACATCTGCCATCTACCCAAGCCCACCTAACCATGTCTTCATCATAAGCTCCGGTGTAAGGTAAAGGAGGATCTAGCCACGATAAATCTTGCATGCTGCTTCTACCCCTAGAGGCCCACCAAATTCTACCATGAATATTCTATCACACATGTTGTCCTGCTCTAATAGTAGGTAAGGGTTTAGGGGCTTTATTTTTGGGGGTTCTGGTCTTATGACTAATCTGATGTTTAACTATACCTATGTTATCTGTAACAGTTTTTACCTCCGTTTCTGTTAATTCCTTATGCCACAATTTTAATAGAAAATCTCTAAGTGTTTCGTTTGCCATACAGTTAAAGGTACATTTTGTTGCAGTGGATGTGACAGTAATTGGTTCTATTGACGGTTGGGTGGTCATGACCTCTCCTATTCTTATTTACATTTCCTGAGGTGTAGCTGATGTTGAAACATTGACTGCTTTATTACTGGCATTGTAGACACTGTACCCTTCAATTCTGGTCACATTATTCTTTTCCCGAGGGAAATTGAAAGATATTATTCCTATAAGGCAGGAGCATAACAATATAATGGGAATAACCAGGTGACCATGAGTCACAGGGCAGCTATGCAGAACTCTCCTCAAGACTTTCCATGGAGTCTTGCCACACACACGGATCCCCTCTGGAGCTTTGCCTTCCGGGGGGGTGTCTTCATTTGGTTCCCATGCTGAGCCCCGGATTGTCATGGCCTCCACCGCACTCCAGTCTGGGCGACAGGGTGAGACTCCAACTCAAAACAACATCAACAACAAAACAAAAAACAAAGCATGTCCTGAAACTGCATTCCTTCACAAAGACTGTCTCTCTAGAATACACTATCCTCTCTCTCCTGGACCACTCATGGGATGTATTCCATTTAACACTTAATGTTATACCCTGGTAGAAAGATATCTTGATATTTTATGTAATCCTAATATAAGCATTTAATATTTGGCTTTCTGATTAGAAGCAGTTGTAAGACTACATATTACAATTGTGGTATCTTCTATAATAGCTATTGACTGTGTATGAATTCTTTCTAACAAAAGAAATAGGAATAAAAATTAAAAAAACAAAACACAACAATCTGGGTTCCCACCCTGGCTCCTCCTTGATCATACCTTGAACCTCTTTAAGGCTAATTCTGCTACTGGCAAATGGGCATATCAATGCAGCCTATTCTCAGGGGTCTTAGGGCATGATAAGCAATAGTACACCAGATAGCTAGGTCTTGTAAAATGTAAAGGGAGACATGAAAGGCATCAACACGAGACTATAACCTATTACCAGATCCATTTCTCTTCCCAGGCCTAAGGTTATGTCCAGCAAAGCTCTGTCTTTTACAGGCTTTCAACTCTTGAGTGAATGTGTCTGATAAAATGTGGTCATCATGTGCATCCAGTATTGCTCATAGATGTGTAATGATGGCATTGTTTCCTTTGCTCTTTTGAGGAGGAGACTGTCTTCTGTCTTAAGTTGATCAAGAGAAGTGGCTTTCTCTCTGATAATCATGTAGATTATTTTCAATATTTTTCTATTAAGAACAATGTAAGCCGGGCTCGGTGGCTCAGCCTGTAATCCCGCGCCTTTGGGAGGCTGAAGTGAGTGGATTGCCTGAGCCCGCGGGTTCGAGACCCGCCTGGGCAGCGAGACCTCATCTCTACAATAAATCAAAAAATCAGCCGGGCGTGGTAGCGCATGCCTGTAATTCCAGCTACTCGGAAGGCTGAGGTGGAAGGATCGCAGGAGCCCAGCAGGCGAGGCTGCGGTGGCCGGAAGCGGCCACTGCACTCCAGTCTGGGCGACAGAGTGAGACTCCAACTCAAAAAAAAAAAAAAAAAACAATGTACACACAACCTTTCTCACATGTACAAGCATATTTATAGCACACATTCTCAGAACTGGGATTTCTGGGTTTAAAGGTATGTACATTTGTAATGTAAAGTATTGTTAATACTTACAAAGTTTCTACCAATTTATTCTCGGAAAAGCAAAAGATTATTTCTTATACTGTCATTACATGTTATCACTTTCTTAACTTTGCTAAAATTATTCATTAAAAATGTAGCTTTTGTTGTCTTAAATTTATTTTAGATATGAGTGAACATTATGTTAAGCTATCATAATCACACACATAATTCTCATTCATATATGTCTATTTCTAGATTCTATTCCGTTTCACGAGTTTATCATATAACAATATCATGCTAATTCTGAGAGAGAGAGAGAGATGAATTTTCCTAGTCATTACTGCTCTAAAATTTTTCTATAAGAACTTAGAATCAACTTTTCTAGTTCCCAAAATAATATTGTATGTAATTTTATTGGGATTAATAGAACCTAATGAGAACTGACATCATAAACATTCTAGGACTATAGTATGTCTTTCATTTGCTCAAGGCTTCTTTTGTATCCCCAAGGAGCATTTTAGAAGTTTCTTCATTATAGGACTTGCATATATTAACTTTATTCCAAGTTATTTTATGTTTTGCCATTATATATGAGATCTTTTTGATTAACACTTCCTATTTATTAGTGTATCAGCTTTGTACCCAGCCACTTTACTGAATTCACCTATTTTTTTGTAATAGTTTTTCAGTTTTCTTTGATTTTCTAGGTATATAATCAAATCATCTGCCAGTACTAATAATCTTATTTCCTGACTTCCAATGACTGTATCTCTAATTTCTTACTTCAGTCTAAATGTGTTGGAAAGTTCTTTTTAAAAAAAGTTAGATAAGGTAGCAATGGTTGACAACCTTGTCTTGTCTCTGATGTTAATAGAAATGCTTGTAGTACTGATTCTAAATTAGAGTAGTTGTATTTAATCAAACTATCTGCTGCTATGTTAATACATTTCATAACTGAGAATAAATTTTAAATTATATTGAAATGCTTCTTTTGCATCTATGTATATACTCCTATTTTTCTTATATAAACCAATATAATGAATTAATTTATTTCCTAATAGGAACCATCCTTGCATTCTTAGAATAAACTTCACTTGGGTATATGCTGCTTGATTCTTTTATTATACTTTACTAATGATTTTGCATTGATATTCATAAGATGAAACCATAATTTATTTGTGCTTTATCAAATTTGGGTGTCTCTGTTATATTAGAATTTTAAAATACATAAAAACTTTCCTTATTTTTCTAGGTCCTAGAAAAAATGTAATGTGCATTGGAACTATCTTAGAACTCAACTAAACTTCTCTGGTATTAGTGCAGGCATGTGATACAGAGACCCGCTAAAGTCTGTCCATATTGTCACATCCCCTAAGAAGGGCATGACAAGGGCTCAAGCACTCCTGTGCGTTTCTGAACAATATTCCTGAGAGCTAATAAAATGTGTACTTCTCCTTATCTCCTAGGCACTCCCAGTAAGTAGCTTCAGGGGATCTTTCAGACTGCCCTATAGTCTATGCCCAATCAACTGAAAGATGCAAATCTCCATTTACTCAATTTTTCTGAGTGGCTATAAGTTTGAATAATGTAGTATCAATGTAATTATAAGCCTTGTGATTTGTAAAACTTTTGTATCACTGTAATCACAAGTTTGTGATTTGTATACTCTTGTGTCATGCATGATGTCTTAGGTCTTGTAAACTCCCTTTACTCTATGGCAAGCTTGATTACCACTTCTGTTGGGCTCTACTGATAAAAGCTGAGATACCTCTGATACCTGGCACTAGGAAGTCTGGACCCCCCCCCCCCCCCCAAAAAAATCACTGTTGATAAATGTGGCTGAAACTCAAGTTCTATACAATGCTCTGCTGGTCATGTGGCTAATGTATAGGTACTAACAACTCTGGACTTATAAAAGTGAACTATAAAAGCCTGGAGGGTGAGCAGAACCATTTTGAAAGATCTTGAGTCTGGCTCTGCTCCCTGAATTCGAACTCAGAAATAAACTTCTTTCTACCAGTTCCTTGCCACTTTGATTTATTGGTATCAAGGGGAGCAGCCAAGCATTACTTGGACCATAACACATGTGGGTGGTGGTGGTGGTAGGGTGGTTCTTTGACAACTTTCTTTTATGGCAATTCATCTGTTTAGTTCTTCTATATCGGAAACAGTCATAGAACATTAACGAAAAATAAGCTACTATATTTGGCCCTTTAAAAATAATGACTTGGGGTCGGGTTCGGTGGCTCAGCCTGTAATCCCAGCACTTTGGGAGGCTGAAGCGAGAGGATTGCCTGAGTCTGCGGGTTTGAGACCTACCCAGGGAACTTGGTGAGCCTTTGTTTCTACAATAAATCAAAAATAGCTGGGAGTGGTAGTGCATGCCTGTAGTTCCAGCTACTTGGAAGGCTAAGGCAGAAGGATCTCCGGCGCTCAGCAGGTCGAGGCTGCGGTGGCCAGGAGTGTGCCACTGCCCTCCAGTCTGGGTGACAGAGTGAGACTTCAACTCAAAAAAAAAA
>NW_007252781.1:91606-121170 GCF_000164805.1 Carlito syrichta | reverse complement strand
AAAAAAAAAAAAAAAAAAAAAAAAAAAAAAAATATATATATATATATATATATATATAATAATGACTTGGAATTGGACAGAGTCTCTTTTAATAAAATTAAGTTCCCTGCTCTTTCTATTAGAATATTTATAATTCTTCTATTTGCTTAACTGGCTTAGTTTTATATATTTATTTTCATACCAAAAAAATCAACTTTTAGTTTTACTTGCTAGCTCTGTATTTTCTTATTTCATTAGTTCCTCACAATTTTCTTTATTTTTTTCTAAGAAAAATATGTTGAACACATTTTCATAATTTTTGTATTGGAATTGGTTGAGAAAATGGGAATTGAAGAATCAGAGATGAGTTTATTGAAAACTAGGAATCTGGTTAGAAGGTGAGTGGAGATTTCCTTTTGTTGTCTGATTGCTCTAGTTAGGACTTCCAAAACTGTGTTGAACAGGAGGGGTGAGAGTGGTCATCCTTGTCTTGTTTCAGTTTCCAGGGGAAATGGTTCCAATTTCTGTCTGTTTAGCAGTATGTTGGCTGTGGGTTTCTCATAGTTTGAGATAAGTTCCATTTACATCTAGATATTCAAGGGTTTTTATCAAGTATGGGTGCTGAATTTTATCAAAAGTTTTTTCTGCATCTAATGATATAATCATGGGGTTTTGTCTTTACATCTGTTGATACATTTAATTATGCTTATGGTCTTGCAGATGTTGAACCAGCCATGCATCCTGGAGATGAAGCCTACTTGGTCATAGTGGATGATTTTTGAGATGTGTTGTTGGATCTGGTTTGCTAGAATCTTGTTGAGAATTTTAGCATCTATGTTCATCAAGGATATTGACCCGTGGTTCTCTTTCTTTGTTGAATCTTTACTTGGTTTGGGTATCAATGTGATGTTAACTTCATAATATGATTTGAGGAGAATTCCATCTTTCTCGATTGCCTGGAATATTTTCAACAGGACTGGTATCAGCTCCTCCTTGTATGTTTTGTAAAATTCTGCTGGAAAGTCATCTGGAATCAGGGATATCCAAATAGGAAAAGAGGAAGTTAAGTTATCCCTCTTTGCAGACAACATGATTCTACACCTTGAAAACCCAAGAGAATCTGTCAAAAACCTCCTTGAACTGATGAAGGACTCGGACAAAGTCTCAGCGTATAAAATAAATGTGCAAAAGTCAGTCGCATTCCTACACATCAACAATAAACAAACAGAAATGCAAATAGAAAGCACACTCCCATTTACAATAGCCACACACACAAAAAATGAAATACCTCAGTATCTTCCTAACCAGAGAAGTCAAGGACCTTTACAACGAAAACTACAAAACACTGCTCAAATAAATCAAAGATGACACAAACAAATGGAAAAATATTCCATGCTCATGGATTGGAAGAATCAATATTGTTAAGATGTCCATCCTACCTAAGGCAATCTACAGATTCAATGCAATACCCATTAAATTACCAGTAGCAGTCTTCTCAGAACTGGAAATGACAATACGGGAATTCATATGGAAACATAAACAACCACAAATAGCCAATACAATCTTCAGTAAATAAATAAATAAATAAATAAAAAGTGGGAGGCATCATGCTCCCAGACTTTAAGTTTCATTTATAAAGCTGCAATAATCAAAACAGCCTGGAATTGGTACAAGAACAGGCATACAGACCAATGGAACAGGATAGAGATTCCAGAAGCAAAACATCAATTTCTCAACCAATTCATCTTCGACAAAGCCTCCACCATCAGGGAGGAGGAGAACCTACTCAGGGAGGAGAACCTACTCAGTAAATGGTGCTGGGAAGACTGACTGACCATATGCAGATGATTAAGACAAGACTTCTACCTATCCCCATACAAAAAATCAACTCTAAGTGAATCAAAGACCTAAACGTAAAACCTCAAACTATTAGAACTTTAGAAAATGCAGGAGACAGATTCCCTTATGGAAATTGAAACTGGCAACCAATTTCTGATCAAAACCCCAAGTGCCCAGGCCATAAGAGATAAAATAGACAAGTGGGACCTCATCAAACTGGCAAGCTTCTGCAAAGAAACCGTCGAGAGATGGGGGAGACAGCCCACAGACTGGGAAAAAATATTTGCCAACTGTATATCTGACAAAGACCTAACATCTAGGATCTACAAGGAACTGAAACGTGCCAAAAAGAAAAAAAACAAACAGCCCCATTGGAAAGTGGGCAAAAGATATGAGTAGACACTTCTCAAAAGAAGACATACAGCTGGGCTCGGTGGCTCAGCCTGTAATCCTGCGCCTTTGGGAGGCTGAGGTGAGTGGATTGCCTGAGCCCGCGGGTTCGAGACCTGCCTGGGCAGCGAGACCTCATCTCTACAATAAATCAAAAAATCAGCCGGGCATGGTAGTGCATGCCTGTAGTTCCAGCTGCTTGGACGGCTGAGATGGAAGGATCGCTGGAGCCCAGCAGGTCAGACATACGAGCAGCCAACAGATACATGGAAAAATGGTCAGCCTCACTAGTCATCAAAGAAATGCAAATTAAAACCACACTGAGATACCACCTAACTCCAGCAGGATGGCCATTATCAATAACTCAAAAAACAACAGATGTTGGAGAGAGTGCCTCAAAAAGGGAATACTTCTACGCTGTTGGTAGGAGTATAAACTAGTATAGCCTCTGTGGGAAATAGTGTAGCGATTCCTAAAAGATCTAAAAATCCACTTCTCATATGACCCCACAGTCCCCTTACTGGGAATATACTCAGATGAACTTAAATCATTTTATGAAAAAGATACCTGTACACACATGTTTATTGCAACGTAATTCACGATAGCAAAAACATGGAACCAACCATGCTGCCCATCAAAAGACTGGATAAAAAAATGTGGTACATATACATGATGGAATATTATACAGCCATAAAGAAGGACAAAATTATGAACTTCGCAGCAATTTGGATGGACTTAGAGGCCATAGTACTGAGCAATCTATCACAGAAACACAGAACTGAGTATCATATGTTCTCACTCATAAGTGGACATTGAAGAAATTTCATAATACTATAAGAAAGGGATTGCTAGTAGTGGGAAACTGCTAGGGGAAAAAGGGACAGACGTCATCAACAAAGGTCGCTGCATAATGAACACTTGTATACCTAATCCTGAATTGTACCTCACATATCTAAAATTAAAAAAATTTAAAAAGTGAGTAGAGAAATGGGCACATTCTCAGAGAGAAACATTAGTTGGCCTTGGATTTTTTTTTTTTTTTTGAGTTAGAGTCTCATTCTGTCACCCAGGCTGGAGTGCAATAGCACGCTGCTCATGGCCACTGCAGCCTCAACCTGCTGGGCTCAGGCAATCCTCCCACCTCAGTCTTCCTAGTAGCTGGAACTACAGGTGCGTGCTACCACACCTGGCTTATTTTTTGGTTTATTGTAGAGATGACATCTCACCAAGTTGCCCAGGCTGGTCTCGAACTCCTGAGCTTAGGCAATCCTCACGCCTCAGCCTTCCAAAGTGCTGGGATTACAGACTTGAGCCACTGTGCCCAGCTTTTTAAAAAAATTACCGGCAGTGTTACAACCTATTTAAATGGTGATGAGACACATTTGGTACGAAGGAAGGGAATTAATGGTACAGGAAAGGGGTTAATAGTGAGAGCAAAGTACCTGGGTAGGCATGTGTATATGGCTACAGTCAGACACAAGGAGCTGTTTGTAGGCAGACTACTCATCCTTTGTAAAAGGAGGCAGAAGGCATTCATTGTGGAAATCTGCATTTGGTTATTATTAATGGCCCATTCCAAGCATGTGGTTATAGATCAAGAATGAGTCTAGTTAGTGGGGCTGTTTTTCTCTGGTAATATTTTATAGCTTGACCACACTCAAGTAGTATTAAATGGGCAGTGTAAGAGAGTTGGGGTTAACCCTGGGTGAGGTTGTGCCAAGTAGGTAAAAGAGAAGTGTACATGAATGACATTCTGTTCAAAATTTCACAGGGTTCATCAACACGAATGGTACATGAACCTTCTGCAACAGAGGATTCAAGAACACCACAAAACGTGGAAACTTTTTTTTTTTTGTCTTTCTGAAACTAGCATCTCTCTTTGCTTTGCAGTGATGAATAGCCAAGAGAATTAGGGTTGCTGCTTGACAAGTGATCTTAGGATTCCAAGATGGGATAGAGGCGATATACGTTAGGGTCCTGGCAGCAGCCAAAATGGACGATCTTGTGGCCAAGGGAGCTGTCTGCAGAGACTTCGACTTTGGGGAATGAGGGCATCTGGTGACCCGCGTACACCAGGTCTTCAGGACAGGCATCCTGAGGGGATCTGGACTGTGGGTTCGTAATTCTCTGGCAAGGACCAGTCTTGACTCCCCACCCAGGTATGTGCTGTTTCTGACTTCTTGTTTTTGCTGAGCAGGCTTGCATTTTTCTTTCTTAAGTTTTGCTGTGATTCTTGAACCAAACCTGCAGTACCCTCAGAAGCAAATCCATCTGCAAGGTCATCTCTCTCTGAAGGCTGGGACTTTGGTATGGGTTCTCACTGAACAAAACGTTTAGATCTTCTAGCTGCTTCTCTGTGAATATGGTTCGTTTACTGCATGAGTGCTCCTGTTGCTTGCCTCCGGGAAGGTACACTGAACCTGACATCTTCTAATCCAGATGTCCTCATGGGTTCAAGTCCTGGGATGACTGAAACTTTTTTTTTTAATGCTCTACAGAATTTGATACTCGTGCCTAACTTAAACACAACAGTTGAAGCTTTGCTAGACAGAGAACAGGGGTTATCTTTCTCACCTCCTTATACTAATAATTTCTTCTTGGTATTTAGGGACGGAACACTACATTAGATCTTTCTTGCCAGAAGGCACATTAGAATCTCGCAGGGATGCAATTAAGTGTTCTTTTTCTTTATTTAAGTTTACAAAATACATGCTCATAGAAAATTAAAACATTATAGAAATACTAAAGCAGACCATGAAAATTCTCCCATAATCCCGCTTCTTTACAAAGCCACTGCTAACAAAGTGGTCAAAGTGGTGTTACTTCTCTATTATTTTTTAGGGCATCAAGTTATTCTACAAAAATTTTTGCATTTTTTTTTAACATACCAGTAAAGTTTGGACATCTTGCCCTAATAATCTGGACATTCCTCACTCTTTTCATGAATACAGAAATAAAATGCATTATGATATCATAATCTTTTAAAATAGTCCCTTATTGATAGACCACTTGGGCAAGTTTTAATTATTACAGAATAAAGGTGCAATGAATTTGATTGTGCACACTCATCAAGATTATTCCTATTAGGCAGTTTCCTAGAAATGAAGTTACTAGGCCTAAGGGTTCAAACATTTTTAATAAATCCCAGCAAACTACACTCCTAAAGGCTGCAGCAATTATACTCCCACTTACAGCATGCAAGACGGGGCAAGTGTAACTGGAAATGCTTGTTCAAAAATCATGATACAATTTCTTAATTTGGAAAATTTTAGAAAGTTCTTATAACTGTTTTCTAATTAAAATTATAGAAGGTGAAGTTTGACAAATCTTCTTGACTGGTGGGGAATCAGGATCCCAAGGGCTTAAAACCCATATTTGCCAAAAGGAGGAGGCAACTTTAACACTTTTCTGTGAAGTTTCCACAGGATTGCAGCCCTTGCTATAGTTTTAAATAGCCCTGCTGGTATACATAGTTATTTTCCCCAAGTGTCAATACCAGTATTGGTATTCTGCTTGGGAAATAAAATCCAAACTTAAAACATGAGTCCTTCCCACCACAAGCCAGCTTTACTCCTCACTATTCACCTGCAGTCAACAATTCTTTGTCCTAGGACACACCACACACAATCCTGTGTCTGGTTTAGTCTCTTTATGCCTCTTCTTAGAATACCCTTTTCCTTCCTTGTCCTCTTTCAGCTCAAATCCCATCTACTCTATGAAGCCTTCCTCATTCCTTCCTGAGAACAATGAATGGTCTTAACACTCGTGTTTGCCTAGCATTTCACCTACACCTGTCATATAGCACTTCTATAACGAGCTACCAATCTGGAGGACAGACACATCTTATTTCCTGAGCAGTTTCTAGTACAGAACTTAGCAGAACATACACTCAAAAACTGTTTTTGGAAAATACATATGTAAGTTAAATTAAAACTTCTAATCTTTGAATCTCAGTCACAGATATTTTTAAAGGATTAAGAAAAAAACCAAAACTACTGTTCCCCTCAAAACGTGTCCTATGATAACCAGTTTTGTATATTTTTTTAAAAAGGGGTCTTCTAATAAAACTGCCAAAGTATTCTACCTCTAGAATAGTTATGTTCAATAAACCTGCATTTACCTGATATCTTCATCTTACTTCCTAGTATCACAAATCTGTTTATTTCAGAAATAAAAACACGGGGAGTGGGGGCAGGGGACAGTTTATTGTAAAACTCGAAGCAGCAATGATTCAAGCAAGTGTGTTTCTTCTGCTTTATATTCCCAGCCAGAGCACAAAATGACCAAATGTCCTCATCAATGCCAAGCTTAAAAGAGAGAAAGAAAGAGAGAAAAAAAGAGAGAGAGGACAATGCCACATTCATTAAAATCTCTTTCTCTTGATAATTTCTGGTTTCCAGCTGACTGGATGAGTTTCTTCTGTCTAAAAATAGAAAAGTTAAAATAAAGTATTAGTTTGCTTTATAGCTAAGACTTCCCTTCTAATTAAAATAAGGTATCTACTTTATTATTTGGAATTATACATTTAGCAGTTCTTTAACAATTTTAGGTTATCCAAGCCAATAAAAGAGCAATAGGTTCATTACAAATGTAGTATTTAGTTTTTCATCTAAAATAAAATTTGTATTTAGATATTCTAGTAACACCAAAGTTTATGATTCTCAAATTATTTTGCAAAGCAATCTATTTATTTGTTGTTATTCTTAGTGCAACTGCTATAAAATTAAAACCATCAATGGGTTCACTGGCATCAATGACACCAATATAGAAGTCTACAAGCAGACACTACTGAAGATGACAGATACTTTAATACTATAAAGATTATTTTTCCTTTTGATAATTAAATGAGAATATACTTGCCAAATTAGTATGGTTGTATTATTTTACTTTAAATGTATGTGAAACAGAGAACTTACCGCTGTGTCATCCTCTCTGTACACTTTAATGGTTTTATCGGCTTCAGCTGTTAGTAATCGACTTTCGGACTGATCAAAAGCACAAGCAAATATTCCTGATTCACTGTCCAAAGATCCAGGTTGCACAGCTGCATGAACTCTCTGAAAATTGTAGCCAGTTCTCCAGTCCCAAAGATGCATAGTGCCATTGTCAGCTTAAAGGGAAAGATCTAGTTATACTTGGTAATCCTTCAGCAGTACAGCTGTTAAACTTTTATTAAACACTAACCATAAGCCCAAGGACCATGACAATACTACGGTTATAAAGATATATAGAATAGGCACTAAAGCTTCTCTTAATACTCGTTTGTCTACCTTCCTTTGTGCTTGATTCAGAATTTATTACAAATCTTAAAAAATACCACAAAATTTGATATCCAATTCCGGAATACTCAACCAAATCTTAGGCAATTCCCAGCATAAATCCCTTAGATTCATCAGGTGAGAACTCACAGAGGACTAAATTATGACATACACTACATGTATTATAAATATGCATGATATACATCTGAATATTCAACTACATCCTAATTAGGCAAGTGCTATTATAATACTTAGGTGTGATGGCTCAGAAGTAGTACAAATATTTACTCATTCACTTAAAGAGAAAATGACAGACTAAAAGCATTTATTAGAAATATCCCATTTTACCTCCAGATACAAGTACTCCATCAGAATTCACTGTCAATGTGTTAATAATAGCATTATGACCGGAAAGGTTTTGAATGAAACTTCCATCAGGGAATTTCCACTGCTTTATGTTATCTGGAGAACCTGATGCAAATGTGTAACTGAAATATTAAAAAGAATTAATGGCAAAATGAACCAAGTTAAATAAAGTGGTGGGTTTTAAAAAGCTTATTATGATTGTATTTTGCATGTACTCAATGAGCCATGTAGTTTCAGCAAAATACTACTGTCATATCAAGATGTAAAAATATCAAGATATTTGTTCCCAGTTAAAACAGATTTTCAAAGTTTTAAACTATATTTTAAAACCTAGAGTAATGTTTTATTTTCCTTTCATTTCCCCAGTGCTCTGCACTAAGCAAGAGTAATAAATGTGCAAATGCCTTATTTTACATAAGGGTCAAAAGGTTATGCAATTCTTAGAAGAGAGAGAGCAGGACAGGAACAAGGAGAGGGAGAGAAGGAAAGGAACAGAGGGCAAGAGGAAGGAGAGGGAAAGGGAGGAAGAAAGGGAACAAGGGTACAGAGACAGGAAGCAAGGGAGGAAGAGGGAAGAGATAAAGGATATGAATACAAACAGAAAAGTGTCAGGGGTGACAGAACCCAACAAACAACAGGTTGTGATATTCTGCTCCGCCTCCTTGGATACCCTATCATGTTCACAGATCTCACTAGTTCTTTTTCTATGTATCTTAACTTCCTCCTTAATAATTAAACTATTAAATATATGTTTCAATGTCCAATGCCACTTATGTCCAAACATTAAGCCCAGCCACAATTACCTTCTATCTTGACATGCATTTAACATGTGTTTACTCATGTTTTATTTACACTGTTTTGTTTGACATTATTTGTCCCTTTCCTCATGTTATAGAGAGCATGAAGCAAAGTAGTACATAAGGAAAGTAAAAGAAACGCTGCTAAGCGGCACAGGCCTGGAAATGACAGTGGCTAAATGACTGCCAAAACCACCACTAACTTGGTATTTCAGCAGTATACTAAGAACTGAAGAAAAAGATAAGCAAGTCAGGAAAACATACTTACTGTCTGGGATGTAAAACCACAGCCCTAACTGATTTTTTGTGATTTGTTAATGTTACTCTTGTTTTTCCAGCCACCAGATCCCACAATCGTATTGTAGTGTCATGGCTTCCTGTAATACAAATACATACACCCCTCAAAACATAGACTACGAAAAACATGCAAAAGTTAAACATAATAAAATACAAACTATTTCCCCATAAACATACATTCTTTTTTTTTTTGAGTCAGTGCATGCTCACAGCCACCATAGCCTCGACCTGCTCAGGCAATTCTTCTGCTTCAGCCTTCCAAGTAGCTGGAACTACAGACGTGCACCACCATGCCCAATTTTTTGATTTATTGTAGAGACGAGGTCTTGCCTAGTTGCCCAGGCAGTTCTTGAACCCGTGGGCTCAGGCAATCCTCTCACCTCCACCTCCCAAAGTGCTGGGATTACAGGCTCAGCTCATAAATACATATTCTAATGAAAGTCATGCCACCTGGAAATTAGTTTTGGCTAATTTCTTCAGTCTCAAAATTTTAGGATAATTTTAAACTAAATTCTTTAAAAAATGCAACATAACATTTGATTTATTATTACCCGAATAGCTAAAACAAATGCAAATAATAAAATAATATACCTTATGCACTAGTAAAGAGAAAAGGAAAAACCCCAATGTTAATTTTTTATTAGTTAATAAAATATATCAGGCAAAGAAATTATTTTCTAGTCTTAAAAATCCACTGTTATTAATCTTATTTTGAGCAAAGTGAGATTTAAATCAGTTCTAAAGGTTATTTGTCCCATGGCATTTTTGTCTTCTGTCAGTTTTATAGAATAATAACTTTGATACTATAAAATAATTTATTTAGCAGTATAGTTTTCTAGTCAGACATTACAGGACACTATGTATAAGCAAAAAATACGAGATAGGTCTGGTGTGGTGGTTCACGCCAGCAATCCCAGCAATTTGGAAGGCCAAGGTGGGAGAATCACTTGAGGCCAGGAGTTCAAGGCCATGGTGAGCTCTGATCATGTTACTGTACTCCAGCCTGGGTGACAGAGTGAGACTTTGACTCAAGAGAAAAAAGAGAGAGAAAAAAATAAATGAATAAAATCTCATTTGAGTACATTTCAAATGCCTAAAATTAAAGTATATGTATAATTACAATGCATTCTGAAATGAATATGCTGTAAACTTGAAAAGTATCAATTATACCTGTAATAATTTGTGGTTCTGCAGCTTGACACCTCACTGTAGCAACTGCATTTGTATGTCCTGATAATGTGTGTACACTGGCTTTAGTTCTCACATCCCAAATCTATAAAAATACAATAGACATATGTCAAAGAGAATAGGTATTCATATCTCAGGCAGATAAGTGGATCAATTCAAGGCTGGGAATTTACTTAGACAAGTAGTACCTGACTAAAATAAAGATATACACATATATATGTGTGTATATAAATGACTGTATAGAAAATATAATATGTGTGTGGATTATATATATAATGAAGGACAATGATCTATAGGCTGGGAGAGGAATACAGACAGGAAGCAGCTGCCCAGAATTTTAGACAGTGGGAAGATCAGGGTACTGAAATAAGAATGGGCATAATGGGACTATTTTGGGAACTACTGAACTTAAGAGCTACTGGACAATGGTTGTGGTGATAGAATGGGATGTGAGAGTGTCGCATTTCAGGATCTGGGCACTAACAACACTGGGTGGGGGGAGGCCACAGAACTGAAGACTACAGTGGAAGACACATTCCAGTTCAGAAACTGAGGGACTAGGGTGTTGATGAGACAACTATCTTTAATTCTCTAGTAAACAATTTAAGACTTCAAAACCAATCATGCATACTACAAGATGCAACATATTCACAGACAAACACATAGCTCTATCCCATTTACCCGTGCAGTTGAATCCCGACTGCAGGTTACCAGCACATCGATTGTTGGGTGCAAATCCAAGCCATACACTGCACTTAAATGGCCATGATAGTGCCTTATCACCTGAAGATAAAAGCAGGAAAGTTACGATTTCTAGAATGAGAAAAACAAACTGCAGCTTATAATATTTAAAATCTTTAACATGGAGTTTACCTTATTATATTCAAGATCCCAGCACTTCACTTGTTTGTCTTCTCCACAAGAGAACAGGTATGGGCTCCTTGTGCTCACTATCACGCCCCGCACAGTACTAATATGCCCAGTCAGAGACAGCTTTAATTTGCCACTAGCTAAGTCCCAGATCTGCAATCAAAAAATATTTATTTTTTCTTTTTGTTAGTTCCCTCAAAGTAAACTTTTAAAATCCTGATGTTAAAATTAAGTTTTCAAAGAGGAAAAGAGATAAATGTATAAAAATTAGGAATTCACATTTTTATTTTTATTTTCCAAATAAAAGCAGAAAAGAATAAAACAGCATGCTCAAACTGGGAAAATATTTGCACTAGATGATAAAAAGTTAATATTCTTATAGATTATTACTGAAAATAAAAATATAAATAGCATGGTATTAAATTAGACAAGGATAGTAACAACTTAAAGAAACCCCAAAAGCAGCAAATAAAGATATGAAAAAGTTCAAATTCATTAGAAATTTTTATAAAGTTTTAAAATAAAAGATTAGATACCCATTTGCGCTTATCACATTAGTAGACATTTTTAAAGGGATGCACAACCAATGTGCTGAAAAGGATATTTTCATACACTGCAACTATCAAGTCACCCATTTTTGAAAGTAATTATATTGTGGGTATCGGCCTCAAAAATTTTTGACCCATTAATTCAATATCTGTTACTCTACCATAATGTTCAAAAATATGAAAATAAGTTATATATTAAATAGCATTATGCAATTATTTTAAAAGATGTTGAATTTTTCATAAAAATGTTCCTTCAATACGATGTTAAGTGAAAAAATTAGGACACAAAATTACGTATCAAGAGCAGTTCTTAAAAGATACATATTTGCATGCATAGGATAAAAAGCTTAGAAGTAAATGCACTACTACACAGAAATAAATACTAAAGTGAAGTTCATCCAAATATCTAATAATGGTAGGATTATGTATGGGGTCTACTATCTTTTACAGTCCTTTTTTTTTTTTTTTTTTTGAGTTGGAGTCTCACTCTGTCACCCAAACTGGAGTAGCAGTGGCCGCTCCCGGCCACCACAGCCTCGACCTGCTGGGCTCCTGCGATCCTTCTGCCTCAGCCTTCCAAGTAGCTGGAACTACCGGCGCACGCTACCACGCCTGGCTAAGTTTTTGATTTATTATAGAGATGAGGTCTCGCCAAGTTGCCCAGGCGGGTCTCGAACCCACGGGCTCAGGCAATCCACTCACCTCGGCCTCCCAAAGCATGGGATTACAGGCTGAGTCACCGAGCCCAGCCTTTTACAGTTCTATTTTCCTCATTTTCTATAGAAGAGTGTGCTCTAATTTTGTAAGAGGGGGTGGACATAAGTATCAAGAAATTAGTGGTAAGTCATCAAGTTTGGAAAAAACTATTGTTTTGATGCCACTTAAAAAAACATTTTTTTTTTAAATCGGAGTCTCACTCCATCGTCCAGGCTGGAGTATAGTGGCACGCTCACAACCACCCTAGCACTGACCTGCTGGGCTCCAGCGATTCTTCTGTCTCCGCCTTCCAAGGAGCTGGAACTATAGGCGTGTGCTATCACACCCCACTAATTTTTTTTTTTGTTGGTTTGTTTTTGTTTGTTTTTGAGTTGGAGTCTCATTCTGTCATCCAGACTGGAGTGCAGTGGCAGCTCCTGGCCACTGCAGCCTCGACCTGCTGGGCCCCGGCGATCCTTCCGCCTCAGCCTTCCAAGTTGTTTTTTAATTGTAGAGACAAGGTCTCACCATGTTGCCCAGGCTGGTCTCGAACACATGGGCTCAGGCAATCTTCTCGCCTCGGCCTCCCAAAGTGCTGGGATTACAGGCTTGAGCCACCAAAAATAACTTTTTTTGAGGAGTTTCACTCTATTGCCTAGGTTGGAGTGCAGTGGCATGATCACAGCTACTACAGCCTCAACCTGCTGGGCTCAGGCGATCATTCTGTCTCAGCCTTCCAAGTAGCTAGAACTACAGATAAGTGCCACCATACCTGGCTAATTTTTTGATTTATTGCAGAGACAAGTTCTCACTGTGTTGCCCAGGCTGGTCTCAAACCCCTGGGCTCAGGTAATCCTCTTGCCTCCACTTCCCTAAGTGCTGGTATTATAGGAGTGAGCCACTGCGCCTGCCCTTAATACCAACTTTTTAAAGTTTGGAACTCTTACTGGCATAAACAATAAACTGTACTACGTTTAAGTCTAAGAAGCCAGAGGAAATGCAACAACAATTCCTGCCACTGGAAATAACTTACAACAGATTAAACTTACACGACAAACAGAAAGTCATGTCTATTTTTTTCTTCCTTGTTACCTTTATAGTTCTGTCAGCTGATCCAGTAACAAACCACTGATTTCCAGGTTCCACAGCAATACATCGAACCCAGCCAAGATGCCCACTGATAACCTAAAAGTAGAATGGGCAGACTTATTAAGAGTTAAATGTATTCAATTTTCACCACAACTGCCCCCAGTCACATCTTCAAATCATTAAGTTTAAATAATAAACATTAAATTACCTTGAATGGGTGAACAGATACACAGATTGTGATACATCTTATACAATGGAATACTACTCAGCAATAAAAGGGAATGTACTATTAACCATTTGCACTCAGATGGGACTCTTGGGGACATCAAGAGATTATTGATGATTATACAGGACAAACTTATGCAAGCATAAATTTTTCAAAAACGTGTTTTCTTGATGTTTTCCATTCAAATTGCCCAAAATAAAGAGATGGAATATATACTGAGATATACGTTAAAAAAAAGCAGGTATTACGTAGAAAGAGAATGTTTGAAGTGCTTTCACAGCGCTGTCAACACTTTTTGTAACCAAAAGTAGTGATAAAAAGTGTCTGTACAAGAAAGACAGCTATAGGTATACAGTATGTGTCATATGGCATAACTTGAAAAGACAGATAAGCAAGTTATTGTAGCCTTAAAATAAAGTTGAAGTTGAAGGCAGATTGTACTGAAGTATCAAGTGGTACAGATCTAATATATCTATCTATACTAAGTCAGAAAAGTAAAATTGGAAAAGCAGTATTCCTTTGATAAAGTTCATTTTGTGATTTTGTAATTTACAACTAGAAATTTTAAAATCTATTTGCTTGCAGAACGATGACAAAATGAAAAGACAAAATTGAGAGTTATAAGCAGCAGCGAAGATGAGTTAGATTTCGACCTTTTTTTTGTTTTGCTTTTTGAGTCAGAGTCTCACTCTGTCACCAAGGCTGAAGTACAGTGGCACGCACACGGCCACTGTAGCTTCCACCTGCTGGGCTTAGGTGATACTTCTGCCTCAGCCTTCCAAGTAGCTGGAACTAAAGGTGTGCACTACCACACCTGGCTTATTTTTTGATTTATTGTAGAGACGAGGTCTCACCAAGTTGCCCAGACAAGTCTTGCACCCCTGGACTCAGGCAACCTTCTTGCCTTGGCCTCCCAAAGTGCTAGGATTACAAGTTGAGCCAGCACGCCTGGCCAGATTTAGACTTTTATACAGATAAAAGTTAGAAAAAATAAACACTGATGTGGAAGAAAACAGTATTAGCAATAGTGATATCTTCCTATCAAGAAGAAAATGGGCGAATGCAATAGAAAGTGACAGCGATGAAAGCGTTAGTAGTTTCAGAGAAAAGACAATGTATAGTCAAGTGAAGAATGGGAAGATGTAATAGAAAAAGACAATCCTCCAGTGAGAATAAATTTTGTTGTACATCCTCAAACAACAGGGCCACAAATAGCAAATAATATAAGAGAACCGACTGACTATTTTACTCTATATTTTACAAATGAATTAGTGAATTGTGTAATGAAAGAAACAAATCATTATGTGGATGAAAAAATAAACAGCAGCTATCACACAAATCAATTTGGCATTATGTTGACCAACAGCAATTTTTAGCTTTTATCACAGTTAACGTAATGTGGGAGGACAGGCATCTGGTTCTTCTACCATGACAATGTGCCTGTCCACACAACGCTGAGCATTAAGCAGTTTTTGACAAAAAGATGGCATGACCCATGTCTCACCTTCTCTATTCACCTGATCTTGCCCTGAGCGACATTTATTTTTCCTCTGACAGGGGTAGAGGAGGGTAAGACTACAAAAGAATAGCACAGGGGTGTTTTCTGAGGTAATGTCACTTAAATATCCTAATTCTGGTAGTGGCTACCCAAGTCACTACATCTATTAAAATTCATTAGACGTATACATCAAAAAAGGTTCTTACTGTAAAATTATTTGAAAAATAAGATTTTAAAATGTGTTAAATTATGTGTAGCTGTATATTTCCTACTATATATTTTATTTCATATCTGATACACTTTGAATCATTTTAATTTACTGCAGTTAAAATAATAATTGATAGGTGCAAAGAAATCTTTACATGATGTTTTACCCCTCGGCCTTCATATTAAATATTTCCAACACTTTCCTGAATTTATTGAGTCTGTTCTCCACATTTAGTAGCTTGCTATCAATATTTTATATGAAAATAAAGTATAGATTTTACTTAAGGAAGTTTTCTTCCCAAGATATCTTTTATAGTGCTTAAGTTCCTTCTCAATCTACCTCAGTTTTCATATTCACTCTTTTTCTACCTTGTTCTATTCCTCAGCTGTTGCCAACTGGAATGCAATCATGTTCCATATAATGAAATAACATGAAGATTCACTCACCCTGTAGAGTTTCCATGGTGGATGCCACTGGGGTTTCGGCATTGTGGGGGCTTTTTTAGCCATCAGTGCAGAGTTCTTAGTATTGCCAGTCTCCATAACAATCTAGATATGGAACAGACTATATTATCATCAAAGATATCATCTAAGGTTTTATGTTATCAATTAAAAAATGGAAATAGAAAAAGGGACCCTATGGAAGTTTTTTTCCTTAGATGAAGAGCTAAAAGTTTCTACTTATAAAAAATGTTTCGGTATGCTAATTTTAAGAAACAATTTAAAAACCTCAGAGAGGCAGAACATGAGACTTAAAAGCACACATCACCGTGTATTAGTTCAAAACCCAGCTCTGCTGATTACTAGCTGACTGGCCTTGGGTAAAAATTATGTAACCTCTATATGCCTCATTTGCAAAATGAGAAAGAATACTGCCTATTTCACAGGGGTATCGTGGAGATTTAAAGAGTAGTAAATGATCTCAGTAAGCTCCTATTATTACTGAAGTCATTTTAAATGTATTAATGCCACTGCCTTTGCCATATTTTAACATTATTGATTTAAGATGGCAAAGAAGTGACTGATGGCTCCTTCTGTTTAAATTTTAATACATTATTTAAATACTATTTTAAAAGCTATACTAACTGATATATCAACTACTATTAGCATATATCTATTCATTCAAAAAATATTTAAGCCTACAATATTCCTGTCATCAAGAAACTTAAATTATACCCTCTTAAGGAGGCAGAGAGCCTAGACAGAGAAACATTCTCTGAATGCTCAGCCTGTAATCCCGCGTCTTTGGGAGGCTGAGGTGAGTGGACTGCCTGAGCCCACAGGTTCGAGACCCGCCTGGGCAACTTGGCGAGACCTCATCTCTACAATAAATTTTAAAAAATGAGCCGGGCGTGGTAGCGTGTGCCTGTAGTTCCAGCAACTCAGAAGGCTGAGGTGGAAGGATCGCTGGAGCCCAGCAGGTTGAGGCTGCGGTGGCCAGGAGCAGCCACTGCACTCCAGTCTGGGTGACAGAGTGAGACTCCAACTCAAAAAAAAAAAACAAACAAAAAACGAAGAGAGTTATCAATTCATTCACGTCATAAAGTCAAATTAATTGCATAATAAACTAAGGAAGTAAAGCCTGCACTTATTTCAAGTGACAGCCTAATAAAGTAAACTGTATATCTTCAGTTATTCTTTCTAAAACTATTTCTGCCAAACTAAGAACATCTGCCATTTATTTATAAGCAGATAAAATTTATGTATTTGTAGACGTTTATTTATAAGACTGATTGTATAGCTTGTGAATATTACAACACTACTAGCATTCAGTGTAACTGTATAAACTAAAGTTTAATAAAAAAAGACTTTTATGTCTAATATACACTAATACAAGTTTCAGAATAACACACCTTGTATTTTGACTAGTAGGCAATAAATACCAACGTCACATTATTTTCTTTGGTTATTTTCTTTTAAGAGTCAACTGCTCAGGCTGGAGTGCAGCGGCTCGCTCACGGCCACCGCAGCCTTGACCTACTGGGCTCAGGCGATCCTTCCGCCTCAGCCTTCCAAGTAGCTAGAGCCACAAGCAGGTGCCATCATGCCTGGCTAATTTTTTTATTTATCGTAGAGACAAGGTCTCACCAGGTTGCCCAGGCTGGTCTCGAACCCCTGGACTCAGGCAATCCTCTTGCCTCGGCCTCCCAAAGCGCTGCGATTTCAGGCTTGAGCCACTGTGCCCAGACTAACATTATTTTCATCAAAACACACAGAAAGTATATTGTGCACAGACACACATAATTAACAGAATTTTATATTCTAAAAAATATCAGTTTGCTAATAACTTGAGATTAAGGGCTATGAAATATGAACAACTAGCTCAGGCTGCTAATTATCTTAACAATTCCAAAGAAGTATTCATTTCTTTAATACTTAATACTTAAGGTAAGGCTTTGGGGATAAAGGGAAATAAGGCAACCTGTTCCAAAAGTTAGAAATGGGACATCTGACAAAGAGTAACATACTGAATTAACCACTGTAGGCTGTGAACGGTCAGAAGCCCCAGGATGTCGGTATTCACTTCCACCAGGTGCAGTACGATTTGCATCAACCCTGAAACAAAAGAAATATTACATGCAAAGTAATTAATGCCTCCATTCATGCATTTTGCAAAAAAAAAAAAAATTTTAATTTTTGTATGCTCTGATAAAGGGAAATGTCATATAATAGTTGTAAACAAACAAATTTAGAAATGAAAAAACTGTAAATAGTGAAATATGTTTTCAAGAGTTTTGTAATTATGAGCATAAAATCTCATACCTAGCCTGAGAAGGTAATGCCACTGCCAAGGACTGTGCAGCTGATTCACTTGGCATTCTCTGGATCTTAGTATCTGCTGTCAAAGCAACCCCTGTTAAAATGAAAAATCAATTCCATTTAGTAGCTATCTTTGCTTTCATTTACATGCTTTTAAATTAAAATACTGGAAGAAAACATACACCAAATGGCTATTATCTCTAAGTGGTGATATCACAAACATTTTGATTAAGTTTTGCTTGACTTTTTTAGTAATATTGCTTACTAACACATAAATTCGATTACATCAACTTAGTATTAAAGTAGCTTAAATAGTAAAGAATTTCCATTATATTCAGACATTACCTTCAAAAGTAAAAAATTAAGCAGTTCCTCAAATATGAACAGAATGTTTCCAAATGTAAGTTACTCTAAAAGAAGCATCCACTTTCCCTATACTTTCTATATATACTAAACTTTTTATTCCACTCTTGTTATTTTAGTCAATCAATGTGGGCCAATACCTCTACCTAGACAGAGGACACATTTCTATCATATCCAAATCTATACTAACACTTCTATCATTTTTATAAGCTTAGTAATAGTTATACATCTGCCTAAACCACCATAAAATAAACGTGCCTAATTCTTAGCATAGTGCCTAAAAAAAATACAGGTACTATATTTCGTGTGTTTGGTGTTTGGTGAATGAATGCATATGAATGTTAATTAGAATCTACAAAGCTACCCATGGATGCTTGACTACTGAGTTTATCCTGTATTTTATAGGTAATGGAAATATCATTACTGGTTCATTGGCAAAAATACATGTGACAATAAAATATTTTCAATATGCAACAGCTCACTAACCAGGTCCTGGTGGATATGGATGTGTACCTGTAACCAAATATTCAACTTCTTGTCCTAAAAAAAAAGAAAAAAAATCATCCATTACAAGTATCATTTTTTAACGTATCAGATAATATTAAATTATCAACTGGATTTCTCAAATTTTCCCAACTAAACTCAAGTCTCAGAAATAGTTGATCAAAAGTTGATCACTTTTGTTTTGACCTCTGTAAACCACGTACACAGCTATTTCCTTGCCCATTTGCTGATACGAGGCCAAGAAAGCTTGCATATTGTCTAAAGAGCAACAGTGAACAGAGATATGCCAATTGAGTGACAATCCACTCTGGTTTTTCTTCCAAGCAAATGGTTTCCTGTAGAAGCCTGACTTTTCTTTATTCATTACAATTTATTCAGTTCTTAATTTCATCTTTCTGAATTATAAAGAAGACAGATGGGCTCTTTTCCTCCCTGACTGCCTGAGGATCGACAGCCATCATGAACGACACGGTAACTATTCGGACCAGGAAATTCATGACCAACCGTCTGCTTCAACGGAAACAAATGGTCATCGATGTTCTTCACCCCGGGAAGGCAACAGTACCTAAGACAGAAATTCGGGAAAAACTAGCCAAAATGTACAAGACAACACCAGATGTCATCTTTGTATTTGGATTCAGAACTCATTTTGGTGGTGGCAAGACAACTGGCTTTGGCATGATTTATGATTCCTTGGATTATGCAAAGAAAAATGAACCCAAACATAGACTTGCAAGACATGGCCTGTATGAGAAGAAAAAGACCTCAAGGAAGCAGCGAAAAGAACGCAAGAACAGAATGAAGAAAGTCAGGGGGACTGCAAAAGCCAATGTTGGTGCTGGCAAAAAGTGAGCTGGAGATTGGATAACAGGCAAAGGACTAAAGATGGTGCAGTGATGGTATCTGTGGCCATTGTTTGGATTTTTCACGACCAGCTTAATAAACTAAAAACTTTTCACATGAAAAAAAAAAAAAAAGAAGACAGATGGTCTCCCCACAAGTTAGAAATAGTCTCCAAATTTTACCTTTAGTCTTGAGACCACTGTGACCTTCTCAACATTCTAAAAACTTCTACCACCATTATACTACCAATTTTATTTCTTTTAAGGAAAAAACCATCAGCTAATAATCTCACTGCTCTTATGAGGAAATCAAGAATCCCATTATAAAACTGCCACAGCCATTAAATATTGAATGGCCACAATTAGTCCTTCCAGGAGGGATACAAAGAACATATTTTATTTGTTTTCCTATTTTTTTTTTTGAGTTGGAGTCTCACTCTGTCGCCCAGACTGGAGTGCAGTGGCTGCTCCCGGCCACCACAGCCTCGACCTGCTGGGCTCCTGCGATCCTTCTGCCTCAGTCTTCCGAGTAGCCGGAATTACAGGTGCGTGCTACCAAGCCCGGCTAATTTTTTGATTTATTGTAGAGATGAGGTCTCGCCTGCCCAGGCAGGTCTCGAACCTGCGGGCTCAGGCAATCCACTCACCTCAGCCTCCCAAAGGCGTGAGATTACAGGCTGAACCACCGAGCCCGGCCTGCCTTCCTATTTTTAAAATTCACACATACATCCTGACATTATGATAATACCATACTCACCCTGATTTGCAGGATACTGTTTATGACCATAGGAATCTGCTGCATTCTGAGGACACTTCTCTTTAAGATTTTCTTTTGAAGTGGGCATATGCAACACAGGGCCATACTCATTACGAAGCTTGATTGCCATTTTTCGTTTATGACTATTTAGAAATTATAAACATAAGAATGTATCCTTAAACACCTTATAAATGTATTCACTAATGCAAATGTTTACAGACAGTCAGGAAACAGGTATTTAAATAGCTTAAGTTTGTGCAATCATGTAGAAAAAGTTTCCAGTAAGATTTTAAAGTTAAATAGTGTTTTAAAGAATCAAAAATGCCCAAATGCATTTTCACACCAATCTATTTACTCTTGCTCACATTCCAGCACACAGCATTCATTGAGCCTAAGTAATATTTTAGTTTGTTACCTAATATACAAAATATTCCATGATAAATTATCAAGGGTAGAACTGATTTAAAGATATATAGAAACAAATATATCTTTTTAAAAAACCTCAAAGCCAATATACTTTTCTTCAAATATCTAAACATAAAAATATAGTAAAAACTTCTATAGCAACCTTTACTAGATATACCTTAAAAAGTTAGTTAGAACTAATCAAAATACTTAATTAGTTCAGTATTTTAAAAAGAAATGCACATATATTACTTTTAAGAATAGTCTGCTTTGTAACTTAAATGTAAATGCTTGTTTGAGGAATTAAGTAGATTTTTAAAGAAGGGTAAAGGACAAAGAAAGAACACTGCACATAATGCAATCCCAGACTGCAGCTGGAAATGTAGAACGAAAAATATGCCACCACTCAAAAATCTTCATCATACTAACGAGAAAAGATGGGAGTAGAGGTACGGGCCAGGTACAATTTCAGCTCAGCAAGGCTCTGAGAGCAGCGGGAAGCTGAAAGCACATACAAAGGGATTGATTATAAAATAAAATAAAATACCTAACAGGGACTTTCCTAATTACTGGGCATTTGTAAAATGCAATTAATTAGTGGAATTTTTTTTTTAAACCATAAAAGGTCAAAAAAAAAAAAAGTTAAATCAGCTTTAAATTACGGCAAAATACCACTCATCATTGAACAAACAGCTTACTGAATGTTATATACTTATAATACTAGCTAGTCTTTAAAGATCTCCCTCTCCTTGCTCTTTTTCCACTACTAGAATTTTAACTACTTTAGCAATTGAAGCAAAACTATCCCTACCTCTCTTCATCCAAAGGCACAGGTTTTCCATTATCAGCTACAAACATGTCATGGGTCCTCTTCAATGACCTGAACACAAGTGTGTGCACAGAATGTTTTTGTACTTCCTAGGAAGAAAGAACGTAATTACACATCTTGCTACAAATTAACATAATTCACAACTTAAAGACAAATCAGTTACACACTTTAGATGTTTAAAATGTAAAAAGCTTTATACCACTCACCAGTGCTACTTGTAGCAAGCTACAGGATTCAAGTTCAGAGAAGAGGAGGGAGCTCCTCTTTGGCCAGCGCCCCAGGTATAGCAACTGAGTGATGACTGAGATTGGTCATTTATTCAATAAATATTTATTGAGCTTGTACTATGTGTCTGGCAGACACTGTGCTAGAAGCTAAGAATGGAATGCTCAGAAGATAGTCATGGTCTCTGTGCTCAAGAGGAAACAGACAAAAATAAGCAAAATAATTCCTTGCTTTGATAAATGCTATGAAGACAACAAGCAAGAAGAGGCTGAGTCACAAAACAAAGGGAAAAAAAGTATGATTGTGAATTTTTTTTGAGGTGATAGTTATGCAGAGAGAGAATTAGCCTCCTATAGAATAGAAGGAAGAACAAACCAGACAGATGGAAATGCCATGTGCAAAGGTGTTCAGTAACTGAAATAATGCCAGTGAGAAGGTGCTTTGTGGTGCACGATGAGGTTGCACGGGTAGAGAAGAAACAGATTAGTTAAGGTTTTTGTAGACCACTACAACAATCTATGTTTTCGTTCTAGTAACATAGGGACAGGAAAGGCTTTTAAGAAAAGTATAAGCAACTTGTGTTTTAAACTGAACAATTTACAGGAGAAAGAAAATAGAAGCAAGGAGATCATCTGGAAGCTAATGTGCCAGGCTAAGAGAAAGATGATGTTGGTCTGAATTAAGTTAGACTGAAGAGTGGATGGAATCAAGAAATATTTGGGATAAGATGCACAAGCCCTACTAACAGTATGGTTGCTCAAGCTAGGGAAAGATGTAAAGAAATCAAGGCAGGTTTTTCCGGGGGTAGGGCTGAAGCAAGGGAAGAACTGAATGCAAGATAGAGAAAACCGCCAGTCTTTGAGGACGCAGAATCCCAGACACTACCCTGCAGGCGGTGAGCACCAGTGGTGAAGCATCAACAGAGGCCCCGCCTCCGAGGACAGTGTCCAGCTCCCAAGAGACAAATGAGGATCGGAGGAATTATCTCAGGCTTCCCGCCCGGACGCAGCCTCCGACTCGGGTTCTCATCCAGCCCCTCACCCTTCCCCGAAAATCTTCAAGAGACCACCCGGCCTTAGCCAAACAGCTCCCCTCGCAGCCTCTTGTCTTCCCACATTCCAAGCACTCCCAACCCTCCACGCTAGCTGCCAAATAAAAACAGTCCAGAGACGAACGACTCTGGAGAGTTCAAGTGTCATTTTACCTCCACCATGATGGGGCCGTGAGTCCCACCAGCAGCAGCCAAGAAACACTAATCTCCAGCGCAGAACCCGCCGCCACAACCGTGCAGCCCCTTCCGGAATCGGGCTCCCCGGCGCCGGATGTGACGCAAGCCCCGCGCACGCGCGCTGGCCTCGACCCGCCACCTGTGATCGGGAGGCGGAACTTCCTCGTCGGGACCGCCTCCGGGGCGGGGTTTCGAGACTAAGGGGGCGGGGCCTCCTGGGCGCGATTGGCTGGAGGTTTTTTCACACGCTCTTCCGCGGAAGACTTGAAATCAGTTTTCGCCTTACTCTCAGCCTTAAGTGTTTTGATGTGGGGGATTCCTGGAAGCTTAATGCTTTTTATCAGAGAACGTAAGAGTCTGGAGAGGAAACCCCTGTGGGCTCTAAGGCTCTTCCACTGACCTTTGGGGGTCGCCTCCGCGCTTTTGTCGCCTGGTTCCTATCCTGGCTGGAAGCACATGGACGCTGTTGTGGGCTTAAAGCCTAAAACAGTTTCCCTTAAACAGTCCAGTAAACAATTGTTGAATGTTGTAGAATGGTTGCTGCAGTTTGAGAAATTCTGTCCTGTAAATATGCATAATAACCTTGTTTTAACCACTTATGGCAAAATCCCACATTTATCTTCTGTTACGTAGATTTTTGTCCAGTTTCTTAAAACTGCATAGCTCTTGACTGTTTCCAGATTGTCTGCTGATTAATGTGGCTTCAAGAATTCCAGGGTACAGCTTTTTAAAGCTAGTGGAAGACAAACATAACAGAAAACTTTAACCATTTTTATTTATACATAGCGTACTGTCAAGTATTGGTATTTTGTTTCGTTTTCTACCGCGGTAAAATCTGCGGTTGGTGATCAATCCTGCCCAATTGTCTTTCTTTGTGAAAAGAAAATTGATAGAGTTGGGTATTTGCATACCTAAGCAGACAAACATTTCACGGACCTGCTTCAGTGCTACTGATCCTGTCCCCAGAGCATACTGCATACTTAGAGAGGAAGAAAAAAGTCTAGCAAAAGAATAGTGTGACTCAACCATCTCAGAAACTGTTTTAAAGACATTAAGGTCATGTTTTTCTTGAAAATACAATCATCTCTGAATTTGAGTGTGGATATGGCCTAAGAACTGATTTTCTGTGAAAGAGGCCTCTGATGGTAGATCTTGCAAGAAAATACCATGATTATAAGATATGTATTTAGGAAACCAAATCATGTTATATGCTCACCTGTCGATAGAAATATGTAGAGAAAAGAACATGATTTTAAATGACAATAAAGCTATAGAAATGCAAGTAAGACATATATCTATTGCAACGTAATAACTATATACTTGGGCCCCTTATTAACTTTTTAGATATGTAATTATCCTGGAAGCATTTAATTTATAAAATAAGACTAATTCAAAAACATTGTAATGATTGCTGTACATTGCACTAGATTTTGCCCCTTTTACAACTCTCTCTTGAATTTATGGAATTATGCCTTCCACTTGAAAGTTAGCAGCATTTTAGACAGATATTGGGCTCAAGTGACTCTATTATGTATTTAAGAGATTCATGAATATATATATTCTATAAAACATAACTATTAAGTTATTGTTAACTTATTTATTGTACAAACATTTATTTGTAAAAACTAATTTATTTGTAAAAACACAAAATCTGCCACATATAATTTTGTATTTATAAAGAAACCTACTGTTATTGTTTTACCTGGAGAAAAAGTCTAAGTTTCATTGGATTTGTGAAGGCCTCCAAGGGATCCCTGCTCTGGATGACATCACCACCTGCTTTATTTGAACAGTAGGTGTCACTACTGCTCTTCATAAGGGCTCAGAAGGTTCTCTTTAAAGCAGACATGGAGAATAATTTATTAATGAAAATACTAATATTATGTCTGTAAGAAACCCGTAATACAAATTTTAAGGAAAATTATCCTTCTTTAGCCAATTTGTTTTACTCACTAATACAGAAAATATTTTTATTCTCCTTTAAATGCATCCTTTGCTCTTGAGCAGTGATAGGTCACATTGAAAAAGATTCGAGGGCCACTTTCATCAGCTTCTTACCATACATTTTATAGGAAGTGGTTTACAATTTTTATAAAAATGATGACTATTACTATTTCTTCTGTTTCAGCTTGGAGAGCTGAATATATAATCTTTTAAAAACACTGTATGCAATATTCCTTAGAATTTTGTGGCTCAGTATGTCCGTCCCTTAAATTTCTTATTTTAAATTCTAAACTAATTCAAAAGAGAGTTACAGTGGAAGCTATAATTTCTTATTTGGATTTCTGGGTCAGAATCTGTGAAAAATGATACTTGGACATTTTTTTCCCCAAAAAAGTTTGGTCTTTAATTGTTTACCACAATGCTAAGAATTGGCCTAAATTAGATGGTAGAGTCAGCAGGTAGTTTCTGGTAGCATAGTTGAAACAGAAGCGTCTGAGACTGCAGGGGACAGTGAGGGAACTATTCTTCCATTTACTATCTGAAAGGCTTTGGTAATAATTAGGTTGTACTGTCAGTTATAAATATCTTAGCAAGGGGTGTGTGTTTGAGTGTGTCTCTGTGTGTGTGTGTGTGTGTGTGTGTGTGTCAGAGAGAGAGAGAGAGAGAGAGAGAGAGAGAGATGAGGAGAAGACAGGAGAGGAGAGGAGAGGAGAGGAAAGTGTCACTCATCACAATTTCACCTTCTTCTACTATATGAAGCCCCATATCCTGTCTATTAGTTTGCTAAGGCTGATGTACCAAAGTATTGCAAACTGGGTAGTTTAAACAAAAATACAGGGGGTATGAAATGTACACACATTTTAAGAGATGTTATCTATGTATTACTTTTTGAAGTTGAATTAAATTATGGTAGCAATATGTAGTATGATGTTTGCTCAACCATGCTTCCATTATTTTCTTTTACTGTCCTGCCTGTTGCATGGTGATGTTAACATTCACTTGATTAATGTCATCTTTTGAGCAAACATCATATTTAAAATGTGTATACATTTTTTGGCACTTCCTGTATATTGTCTCACAACTCTGGAGGCCAGAAATCTGAAATCAAGGTGATGGGAAGATTGTTTCCTTCTGAGGGCTGTGAGGGAGAATCTGTCCTATGGCCCTCCCTCAGCTTTTGGTGGTTCACTGGCATTCCTCAGTTTCTCTGTCTTCATCTTCAAGTGACATTCTCTCTGTGCAGGTGCCCGTGTCCAAATTTCCCCTTTTTAGAGACTACCAATCACATCAGATTAAGGGCTCACCCTACTACAGAATGGTCTCATTTAACTAAGTACATCTGCAAAGATCTTATTTCCAAATAAGATCACATTCTTAGGTACTCGGGGTTAGGAATGCACAATTCAACCCACAACATCATGTCACAAAAATAAGTGTCGATATCGGACGTGATTGTGACTTTCCTAGTTTACCTTTACAAATAAGCATTTGTACTTACAAATGTATCTGTTTGCAGAAATATTTTCAGTATTTATACTGACAGAAGAAATAGCAATGTGATAGTTTCAACTTTCTTGGCTGAATTCATATACTATGAATTCATGTATGCTGGGTGGTAATATTTATTTCATTTTCTGTATTCCCTGGTAGACTTATGCGGTAAGTATGGCATAATGGTCACTATCACACTCAGCATTTAGTTGACTTGCAGTTGGTAAGTTTTCAATATTTGTTGAATGAATGAATGAATAAGCATGCTCTTAAGTTTTAGATATTTAAATATGGGAATGGGTAGCATTGAGGCCTTAATTTTGATGTTTAAGCTGTGGTTGCAGGTATAGAATCTGTAGTAAGGATATTATGAGAGAGAGAGAGAGAGAGAGAGAGAGAGAGAGAGAGAGAGAGAGAGAGAGAGAGTTGTGCTCACTGCTGAAAAAAATGCTGTTTCAGCACCCATTAATTTAATCATAATCTTTCTCTCTGGGTAAGGCACAGAATTGCTTATAAGAGGACAGTTCTGTCTTTCTAATTATTGTAAATTTTGTAATAATGAAGTTTTTCTATTGCACCTAAGAAAGTTAATGCTAAATGTTATTTAGTTTCTATAAAATGTAGCTACTAAGTTATTGTTAGCTTATTTATTGTACAGACATTTATTTGTAGAAACTACTAACTTATTTGTAGAACCATTTTCAAAAATGGGGTTTGTTAGCAGAAGTACTTCTTGACATGAATAATTAAGAAGATTAAGGCATTTGATTGAATATTTTGCTGATATACTATTTATATTATTTATCTTTTTTTTTTTTGAGACAACATCTTACTCTATTGCCCAGACTGGAGTGCAGTGACATGATCCCGACTCACTGCAGCCTTGACCTTCTGGGCTCAGGCCATCCTTCCACCTCAGCCTCTAGAGTAGCTGGGACTACAGGCATGTACCACCACATGCCTGGCTGATTTTTTTTTTTTTTTTTTAACTTTTCTGTAAACAGGTCTTGCTGATTTTGAACTCCTGGGCTCAAGCAATCCTCTCACCTAGGCATCCTAAAGTGCTGGGAATACAGGGGTGAGACACTATACCAGGTCTATTTATTTATATTTTTATATACCATTACATTTATACTATATAATAGTATTTTAAAACTTCTTTTAAAAATATGCTATAAAAGCCAGTATCATATTCATAAAGAAACATTAAAATATTCTCATTCTTTGTCCCTTCACCCCTTTGTCCAAAATGCCATTCTCTTTGCCTTTGCAGATCCTCAGTTGAGCTCCCACCTATGAGAACATGAGGCATTTGATTTTCTGTTTCTGAGTTAGTTCACTTAGGATGATATTCTCCAATTTCATCCAAGTTACTGCAAAACACATTATTTCATTCTTTTTGATAGGTGAATAGTATCTGGTCGTGTATATATACCATATTTTCATTATTCACTGATTGGTTCATGGGTATTTAGGTTGATTCCACATCTTTGCAATTGTGAATTGTGCTGCAATGAACATGCGAGTGTAGGTGTCTTTTTTATATAACAACAAAAAGTCACCTACCAAGTAAAATGTGCACAGGTGGGGAGTGCTGAACAAGTTTAAAGCCCAGATTTCTTTGCCATTATACAAGTCCTAATGCAACCATGTAACCAGAAACAATTTGTACCCTCTAAAACAACTGAAATTTTTAAAAAAGAAAAATTAAAAAATTCTCATTAGCTACTAAACAAGGATGCCTGCTCTCTCTACTATTATCCACATTTATTTCTGTCTGAAAACACAAGTCATGCTTTTTGATAGGCAGTATAGCCATAAACTAACAACAATAAAAAAATTTTACATACTGCTTGTCACAAAAGCTTCACTTCTAAAAATGTACTGGGTATGTATGTGTGTGTACATATGAGTATGTACATGTGTGTACTATAAACATATATATCTTCATGGAAGTATGCAAAAATGTACATATACAAGTGTTCATTTTGTTGGGGTAGGAACAGAGATAAATAAAAGGGAACAAGTAGCTTTGCACCAACAGGAAGAAACTGATCATCATAATAGGTAAGGGTAGAGACTTTGCATCTAGAATGCCATGGTTCAACTCCTTCTCTACAAGTTACCATCAGTGTCACTTTGGGCAACTTCCTTCTTTTTGTGCCTCAATTTCCTGTCTGTAAAATGGGAATAATAGTACTGGTCTACCTCCCAGAATTGTTGCAAGAATTAAGCGGAATGCACCAAGAACAGTGCCTGGTACATAATTAATTGCTCTATAAGTGTTAGTTGTATTGCAATAAATTATGTTATTTGTTCTTTTTTTAAAAAGGGGAAAGCTGTAAAAGTGTAACCTTAGAAGTCAGAGGTCAACTCTTCCATGCAGGCAACTTTCATCCTGATTTAAACTTAAAGTAGGCCTCAATTCTCCCCACAAAGAAACCTAGTCCACAAAATATTACTTCGTAAAGTGAACTGAAACACTGAACAGATCACAGGGGATTGAAGGAGGATTTTTATTTTATTTTTTAATTTTAGAGTTGTGGGGGACATGTGAGGATTTGCTGCCTAAGTAAATTGTGTGCAGGTGAGGTTTAGACTTCTAGTGGGCCCTCTCTCTGAAGAGGGATTTTCAATCCATACCCTACAGCACACTGCCCATCTCCATCAACTTGCCTCTTTTTCCCAGCTGATCCTTACCCATTTTTTTTGTGGAGAGGATGGAGGTTTTTCTGTCCCCTTTCTCCCTTTCCCTAACATAGTAGCCATGTTGTCAGAAGCCAATCTTTTTATTTTTTATTTTTGTTTTTTTTTTGAGTTGGAGGCTCACTCTGTCGCCCAGACTGGAGTGCAGTGGCCGCTCCGGCCACCGCAGCCTCGACCTGCCGGGCTCCGGTGATCCTTTCGCCTCAGCCTTCCAAGTAGCCGGAATTACAGGCATGTGCTACCACACCCGGCTGATTTTTCG
>NW_007252781.1:44962-91497 GCF_000164805.1 Carlito syrichta | reverse complement strand
GGCTCAGGCAATCCACTCACCTCAGGCTCCCAAAGGTGCGGGATTACAGGTTGAGCCACCGAGGCCCGGTTTAGAAGCCAATCTTTTAACTTCCTTTGATGCATAGCTAAGTTCAATATTTTTTCAGGTACATGCTGTATTTTCTTTTTTTTTTTTGCATCTATCCTTTGCCTGTTTTTATAGGGCTCATGCTTACTCGTCATTCCGTAACTCTTTTTATAAAAATTTCATTAAACCATTATAGTTTTATATACCATCATATTTATATTACACAATATAAATATATTATACATTTTAAAATAGATTTTATATATATATATATTTTGAGTTGGAGTTTCACTCTGTCGCCTAGGCTGTAGTGCAGTGGCACACTCACGGCCACTCCAGCCTCGACCTGCTGGCTCTGGCGATGATCCTTCTGCCTCAATCTTCCAAGTGGCTGGAAAACTACAGCCACCCAGCCCGCCAGATAATTTATCTTTAGGTTTCTTTTTAAAAACATGCTATGAACAAGTCAGTATCAAAAAGAAAAGAAAAGCCAATGTCATATTTGTAAAGAAACAGTAAAATTTCCCCATTGGTCAGCCACAAAGCAAGGATGCCCGTTATCACCATTATTATCCAAACTTACTTTTTTCTGAAAGGGCTAGTCATGCTTTTTGATAAGTAAACAAAATTTTTTTTTTACATATAATTCTTCACAAAAGATTCATTTCTAAAAATGTTCTGGGTATATATGTATACCAATCCTGGGCACATTTTATGGAAAATTTTGTTAGTCTAATTCAAGAATCAGTTACTAAATGATGAAACCTTTTAAAATAAATATTACTGAAGTTCTCCAAAATAAAATAAAAGTTTCCCCATTTTTCCCTGGAGTTTTACTGCTGGTGATACAGTAAATATACTTAATACATAAACACTTTTAGTGGTCTATTATCATGATAATTCTTTGAAAATAATTATTTGAAAATTCATTGAAAATAGGACTTCTCTTTCTAATGTTCGATTTATGCTTTAAAAAATGAGAGTCTAATTCCTAAAAATTTGATCTTTAATGATAGTGCAGTTTATATCACGCACCTAGCACATACGAGGTATTTGATAAATATCTGTTGAGCAAGTTTATGAATGTATAAATAAATGAATGAATAAAATTTCTCAAAAACTCCAAAAGCCATCTCACTCTAACTTAATAAAAGATAAGGCCGGGCTCGGTGACTCAGCCTGCAATCACAGCACTTTGGGAGGTCAAGGTGAGTGGATTGCATGAGCCCACGGGTTCGAGACCAGCCCGGGCAATTTGGGAGACCTTGTCTCCGCAATAAATAAAAAATTAACCGGGTGTGGTAGCACGCGCCAGTCATTCCGGCTACTTGGAAGGCTGAGGCGGAAGGGTCACGGGAGCCCAGCAGGTCGTTGCTGGGGTGGCCTGAGTGTGCCAGGGCACTCTAGCCTGGGTGACAGAGTGAGACTCCAACTCAAAAAAAAAGATAAGGTGAAGCTGGTACTATTGGAAGGAAATCACATGTCTCATAGATATGACTGAGAAGAGTCAAATAATTAGGCTTAAAAGGTTTGATTATTTCTGCTGCTGCAGTTGCTGGACTTTCTCTCTCCAGAATGCTGTCATGAATATAGCATTGGGCCAATTGACCTGATTCTCTGCCTTTTGTGTTTGTTTATGAATATCAAATTGGGAGAGAGAATCCTTTAGGGCTAGCTTGGGCAGGGTATCTGTCTGCCCCTGGCTTGGTGGCCTGTGGTTTGAGGTGGGGGTGTCCTAATGTTCTCAGGACTGCTGGAGCCCCACTCCTGCATTTCAGGGATCATTCCAGGAGAGGGAGCAGCACTCCAGGAGGTGTTCATTGTACCCTTGATGGTTGTCTCCATGTGCCAGAAGCAGAAGAGCATCTGTCTTTGCTCTAGCCCTGTGATTTGCATCTTGTTGGAGAAAATGTCCTATGAGCCCTTTACTCCCATGCTCTGTGTCAGCTCCCATCAAAAAATCAAACTGAGTCGGTCGTGGTGGCTCATGCCTATAATCTAAAACTTTGGGAGGCAGAAATGAGACAAGGGGTTCAAGACCAGCCTGGGCAAATTGGCAAGACCTCATCTCTACAATTAAAAAAAAAAATTAGCTGGGTGCGATGGAGTGCATCTGTGGTTCCAGCTTCTTGGAAGGCTGAGATAGGAGAATCGTTTGAGCTCAGCAGGTGGAGACTATGGCGGGAATGAGTGTGCCACTGCACTCCAGCCTGGACAACAGGGTATGATTCCAACTAAAAAAAAAAAAAAAAGAAAAGCAAATCTTTTAAAACATCTTTTTAATCAATAGAGGGAGACCTTCCACAAGAGACAGAGCTATCTCCTACTCTTCTTCCCTGCCATCTGCTTTCCCACTGAGGTTGGCTCACTAATCTCAGGTGTCATCACCACACTGGTCTCAGGCTTGCCCCAAAAGCTCTGGTCTAACCTGGCTTCCAACTCTTTAGTATTAATTTCCCTTTGGATAGTGGTTCTCAAATTGTAGCTCAAGGGAACACAAGGAAAATACACAAAGAAACTAACAATGACAGTATAGTATCTCAAAATCTATGCCTACTTAGATAAAGGGAATCAGTATTCATTTTATTCATTCACTCATTCATGCAGTCATAAACTTGCTCAACAGATATTTATTAAACAATTTCTGTGTGCTAGGTGTGAGACGTAAACTGTGCAGTCATTCAAGCCACAAGGGTCTCAACCCTTTTCCTTTCAAGTCCCTTTCCCCCGAAGGAGATCAAGTCCCTAAGTTACTGGTCCCAAAGCTTTACCTTCCCCATCTTCGGCTTGGCATAAGAATTGTAAGTAGTTTCCTTTTTCTGTCTTTTCCTCTAGACGTAGGCTTTACCAAGGTAACCTTGGCTCCTAGAATACTTCCCACCACAAAATAGGTGCTTGATAAATAGTTGCTAAGCCCAAATTGCCTTGTGCTATGTAGACTGGGCCTGACAGGAATTGTAAAAGTACCAAGTGTGTTAACAACCACTTCTGGCAAGTCTTTGCCCTTCATGCCAGAGAGCTACTGGTCAGGATAGATCATCTCTGTTTTCTGTCATTGATTTATTGCCCTTGACTTATGTAAGGACATCAGCTAATAGAAAGAACACTGCACTATTGACCTCAAAACATAACTGAACAAATAGTACTCCCTTTTCCCTCCACCAATGGCATCAACATTCTAAGACATTTAAATATTTCAGTAAATGGAGTTTCTGTGATTTTTTTCTCTACAAACATAATTATCTACTTTGTAATATTACTTTGTAAGCATAGAATGTTAGTGTAACTGCCTATAACTAACTCTACATGAATAAACATACCTAACAAGAACTAGAAATAAAGAAACTCATTATCATTGCATCTCACACAGACATGAATATCCACACCCACACCCATATATGTAACTAAGAATGGGTGTGCCAGTCTGGGGCACTGTAGTCCCAAGATAAGAAGCTGGCCCATAAAACCCCCAAACAACAAACAAACAAAAAGAAGGCACAGGCAAATTTTTTCTATCATGTTTATATTCTGTTGGGCAACATAGGGTATAATGGTCACAGAGTGTGGACTGTAGGGTCAGACAAGCAAGGGCTGAGTCCTGATACCAGCACTTACTACCTACATGCTCTTGGGTAGTTTACTTAACCTCTCTGGACCTCAGTTTCATCATCTCTAGAATTTACTGGTTTCAAGAATTAAATAAGATAAATGATTATCATAGTTTGGCATCTGAGGCATGCACCAGTGAAGGCTAGTTCACTCATTCATTCAGCAATTATTCACTGAATGACCTCTATGTCTATTTTGCTCACCAATGTATTCCCAGGCCCTAGTACACTGTTTGCCACTCAGAAGGCACTCAATAAACTATTTGTAAAAGGAACATTAAGTCTCTGCTTTAATGGAGCATACATTCTAGTTTTCTTCCATCTTCCTTCTGAGGATGACAAGAAAGCCAGTTGGAGTAGAATGAAGGGGGAATGTACAGGAATTTTCATTTTAATATTGAGCACAAATCTGTTATATGTTAAAATGAACTATAAGATTTACAAACTTCTACAAGTTCAACGATGATTCTACTGCTAGTTAATAAAATGTCAGTGATTTAAAATGTAGTAGTAATATGTTATCTCAAAATAAAAAAATGGTTATAGTCCTCTTAACAGTTCTTTTTAAATCAGCAAGAATATGTACACCACTAAAATAAAATCCTGTCTAGATTATTAAAATAAACTTTTTCTTAGTTCTATTATGGAAGAAATGTTATTGCATATTATTTTGGTTCATACACACATTTTTTTCCTATCAGATCATGTATTATTCAATGAAAAATTAAAACAAAAGAAAATAATCTCAAAGTACAGAATTACTCAGTCAAATCTGAGAATGCAAATTTGGAGTCATTTAAGTATTTTAAAAAATTTAAGCTAAATATTTTGTTTCTATAAATCTAAATTAAAATAATTTGAGAAAACAACCTATGCTACCAAGAGAAGAATTTCTTTCTATAAATCTGAGTTAAACACATTTAGGAATGAAACCTGTGTTACCAAGAGAAGAAAGAAATTTAACGAGTTTCATGCCATTCTCATGATTCTGTTTAAACACTCTCCTGATCCAAACCCAGATAACTTGCTATCTTTCTAATAATTTTTTTCTTTTTAATGTAATGAGAATGTTTCACTTTCCATATAAAAACCGGAAAATGCTTTGAAGCAACACAACTGTTGGGATTTGGGTTGTTGATTTTGGTTTTCCTATTGATCGTTGTAGGAATTATTAATCCTGATTGCAAAGTGAACAGATGGAAGAGATGAATTTGGTGGTTTATGAGAAATGATGAAGTTGAAAATGGTCTCATTTAGTCTGTGAGCATACTAACTGAAGTAGATGTGTGAAGGCTTTAACCAATGTTAAAATAGCATTGTCTTTATAAATAATATAATATAGTAAAATAGAATGTTAGATATGTATCTAATCACTGTAGTAATCATTTTGACTTAAGAATCTATAATCTACTAATTATTTTAATAATGTGTAAAAGTTTTTAAACATTTTAATTTATATTAACAAAAGACAAAATATGAAAGCTGTTTAGAACAAAAACAAAGAAATCTGGACATTTTCTTTCTGCTGTTTATCTATCATAGCATAGAACATGAATTTGTAATTTTGGTATTAATGACTAAAAGAAAGGCTAAACACGTGATGATATAATATTACTCTTGATTTTAATGGTCCCCTTTAAAACAGAATTACATGATTGTCTCAAAACATAAGCATTTATGGTATATCATTAATAAGTAACAATTTTAGTGGATGCCTTGCAAGCCAAGTTTTTTGTGTTTGGATTAAAAATACTTTTTTTTTCCTCACACATTCTTTGTGAGCTTGTGCAGGATCCACATTAATTTACCAGAAATGAGATACACATCTCTTTTAGGAATGTCCTAATTTCCCATTATTTTGTCCAATTAAATGACTTGAAGAACTTTAGTTTTTCTAAACTAGACTAACAGAGCACAATAGTTGTATGGCAAACAAATACGCTTTGCTGGGAAGATGTTGCTTAAGTGATAAAATGGTTCAGCCAACAAGTGAACCAAAAAATTAAATATTAACTAAGAGAAGGTAGCCATTTCTAAAGTCACTCCTAGCTGAGGAGCCAGGTATATATAGGATTGAAGATCTCGCTGTTAAGTCTACATGCAAAGGATGGTTTCTTGGAGCTTCCACAAATTTAAAATCATGAAGCTTCTATTATTGCTACTGTTGTGTGTTTTTCTAGATAAGTCCCAAGCTGTTGATGACTACGATGAGGAGGTGATTTTTTAAAAAGCATTATTATATTATTACTAATATTATTAATATAAAGTATAACAGTCATAATCTTATGTCAATGGTTGTTTTGATGAAAATAGCACTGATAGTAGTTATGAAATTGAATTGTTAATCTCAGTGACTTATTATTTTATTAAAAGAATGTTTGATAGTATTTCTTATATAAAAACAAAGTAATTTCTTGTTTTCTGGTTTATCACCTTTATTTTCCTAGGATGAAGCTGGCTTAGCTAATGTAAGATGTGTTTTTCTCATTAGTTATCTTAAGTACTATGACTTTTATTTAGTTCTAGCAGTGCATGAGTATAATCAATAGAATAAAGATTGAATATTTTACAAACTATAAAATAAGAAAAGAACACTATTTTAAAACCTATTGTATATAGATTTCTCTTTATTTATGGAAAGTAATATACAACTCCTGAGATTACTATTTATGAATGAGGATTATAACTAATCCTAAAAGGAAAAATAGATTAAGTGTAATGATAGAAAATTAAATATCTCTTCAGATAAGAAAATTTAAATTAAAGGTGGTATGTGTTGTTATTATTGATGGTTATGAAACATAGTTCAGTTTGATTTATTTGTAGAACACTTTTGTCCTCAAGAATTACCATTGCTGATTTGTTATTAGTTTGAAGTTATCAAAAATGCATTTAGAAAAAAATATTTAAGAAATTTAAATTTTATTATCAAATGTATCATGTTTAAATGTTTTATATATAACACAGCATCATCATAACAAGAAATAAGAAGACACAATAATGTTTTTATGAAGTGATTCATTTTGAATCCTTTGTTGATTAAGAAGGGAACTTAAGTGTTCTAATTTTCAGAGTATACATATAAAAAGATATAATTAAGCTAAGTCTGATTAAAGCATTAGGTAAGAAAAACCTAAAGAATGTGTAAAGCTACATTTTTGTAAAATACTTTGCAAAGCATGTTCACATTTTTATTTACCAACTAATTTTCACAGACTCTGTTTAATAGCTTAGGCTTTAAAATGGATTTTCTAGTTTTGGTTATTTCAATAAGTGGGTCTTCATCACCTAAATACCCACATAATTTAAGTATTTTCTATTTTCTTTTCTCTAGGAAAGTCAGACCATCCATGCTACCTCTCTAGTGGCACTCTAAAAAAAAAAAAAAAAGAAAAGATAAAAGAATATAGATTTCTTCTATTATACTTTTATTTGTTTTTAAACTTTTAATTATAATTTTATTTGTAATAAACAGGTGACAAATAACATATGATAATGCAGTTAATCCAAGTCACAACTTTTATATTGCAATGTTTATTTTCCACTCCATCTTGTTTTAATGTAATATTTTTTAAGTTAGCAAATAATTTTAGTTGGAATGCACAAATCTTGAGAATTATTTTAAATATAAGAAAATCATGGAGTTTAATAAAGAAATCATGTAGGAAATTTCAAGAGAAGACTTTTACAAATTGTTTTGTTGGTAGAAAATAATAAAATTGAAATTAACAGTGGAGACGCCACTTAGAGTATAATATCTGTTGTGTGTCCAATGAAAACAATAGTGAGTACTTACAATGTGCCAAGTACTGTTCTGAGGGTACCATATGAACTAAGTTATTTAATCCTGACAATAATCTTGTAAGGCATATACAAACTATTATTATCCTTATTTACAGATAAGAATATAGGCACAGATAAAGTAACTTGCCTAGGGTCTTATAGCTAGTAAGTGACAGGGTCAAGATTGAAACTCAAGCAGCCTGGCTCCAGAATACCTCATTAGGGTAAAAGCATGTCTAACTAAATTCTAAGTAAACTTTACTTTTAATAAATCTTTATTGTCTCTTAAATATGATGATATAGGAGTTAGATTAATAGTCAATTCACAAAAATTGAAAATACAGAAATGATTGACAATAATTGTAGGAACTTAGTAATCCAAGAGGCTTGAGAATACTCACTCTTCTTGACAGTATAGATTCCTTACAATGTTTTGTGTTCCAATGTATACATTTCAGGCATCTGAGGTTATTATTATTATTGTTCACAATCTGATGTAGTTTTGTCTTAATGCCTCTTTTTAAAAACTACACTGTACAATAGCTTTACGAGAAGTTGGTCTTTCTGCTGTTTCTGAACAGTATGTAACCTACTGATTCAACACCACCAACGAGCTAGCAAATCATCAGGGTTGTGATCACCTCAATCAGAAAATAGGTACACCTCAAATCTTCTATAACATTCTGAATTTTATTTTTGCTTGGTTTCTTGTAGGTTCCTTTGGATGTCCGTGGTCATCGACCCATTGACAGGAAGAGAGAAGAGCTTCCCAGCCTGAGACCCGCACCACCTCCCATCAGTGGAGGTGGCTATCGAGCTCGTCCAGCCCAAGCAGCTGCCTCCCAAAAGAAAACGGAAAGAAAAGCCCCTGATGCTGGAGGCTGTCTTCATGCTGACCCAGAACTGGTGGGTGTTGTGATGTTTCCTGCAGTGGTGGGTCCCTCATGCAGAGAAAGCCTATATTCATCATGGCCTTCTAAAGTTTCAATGTCCCACATCACTATCATTGTTATTTTGCTTACTTATTATGTTTTATTTAAATAAAGCATACATTTATTGAGCCTTTGGTTTAGGCTTCCTTTTTTGTTTCTTTGATCTGGCACAAGATTACAAATTAGGATATATGGGTGTGCCATTTAACTTTGTATTTTTCCACTTCCTCTGTTTGGGTGGTAAACTTTTCATAGCCTAATGACATTTCTTCTGTGGTAAGGATTATTATTATTAGTTTTTGACTTGGAGTCTCACTCTGTAGCCTGGGCTGGAGTGCAGTGGCATGCTCACGGCCACCCTGGCATCGACCTACTGGGCTCCAGCAATCCTTCCGCCTTAGCATTCCAAGTAGCCAGAACTACAGGAGCACGCTACCACGCCTGGCTAATTTTTTGATTTACTGTAGAGATGAGGTTTAGCCAAGTTGCCCAGACTGTTCTCAAACCCGGGCTCAGGCAATTCCCTCACTTTGGACTCCCCAAGTAGTGGGATTGCAGGCTTGAGCCACCGCACCCAGTCATATGGATTATTTTTAATCTTTTATTATAAGAGTATGATGATGACTCTACAATTTCTGTTCTCAGATATAGAAAATCCAATAGGTTTTTATATTGACTAATCATATCAATGAATTTTCACCGTGTGCTGTTTTAAGAAATGTCCATAACCCAAATCCTTCATCTAACACTAGCTACTTTCTTTGTTTGTAGGGTGTATTGTGTCCTACAGGATGTCAGTTGCAAGATGCTTTGATAAAACAGGAAAGGCCAATCCGAAACAGTGTTGATGAGTTAAATAACAACATGGAGTCTGTTTCCCAGACCTCCTCTTCCACATTTCAGTACATGTATTTGCTAAAAGACATGTGGCAGAAGAGGCAGAAGCAAGTAAAAGGTAGATATCCTTGTGCTTTCAGTTTATCAGTTATGAAATCAGAACTGTTAGACTGTCTTGAAGATGCATGATTATGCGAAGATTAGATTAGCCTAAATAGCATTCACACTGCTTTCAGTATGCACCTGATTACCCTAAGGCTCTTGCTTAGGCATCTTCTCCTGCAACCTTTCAGATATGTACTATTCAACTCTTATTCCCAATCTAGCATCAGCAAGGATGATTTTCTATGAAACAGTTCACTATGACCCCTTATTTTTAGTGTACAAGAAACTTGTGACTTAGAAGATAATAGTCACAGCAAAACAATTAGCGTTCATAGGTTTAACATTTGAGGTTTTGAATATGAAAGAGCATTTCATGATACATTCATTTGTATCATAGGTAATGATACCTAACCTGTGAGTTCTGAGATCTGAGTGTTGAGTGCTATTGGCTTGGTGGTTATAAAACAGTTAGTGTGTGAGCCTGGCATAGACATCTCAGTGAGTAGCATACCCAAATGTTAGATATTTTTCAGATAACTCAGAGAAATCATGACATCTAAATTTCAAGGCTTTGCTATACATACATGGAATGGATAAGTAAATCAAGCATATTCACTATGTGAGAAGTTGAACTTCTGAAATGAAAGGCCAAAATATTGCTTCCTCCTCTTTTTCCTCACCAGAGAAATAGATAGCATATTGTATTTATTACTGGGCACAATCTTCTACTTATTTCTATGGTAAATTAATTTGTATATGCCATGGACCAAGTTATTTTCCCTAAATACAACTGTATATCATGACTACTTGGTAGCAACCGAATGTTTATTAGTTTGTTCTCAGAAAATGAAAATCATAATTGTGTAGTCAAATCTATTAAGTTTTATGAGGCAAAAATTCTCACCACTCTAATGTAAATTTATTTTTCCAGATAATGAAAACGTAATAAATGAGTACTCTTCAGAACTGGAAAAGCATCAATTATATATAGATGAGACTGTGAACAGTAATATCCCAACTAACCTTCGTGTGCTCCGTTCAATCCTGGAAAATCTGAGAAGCAAAATACAAAAATTAGAAACTGATGTCTCCGCTCAGATGGAATATTGCCGTACCCCATGCACTGTCAGCTGCAATATTCCTGTAGTGTCTGGCAAAGGTAACTAGCTAATAGATATTTTTTATAGAACTCCAGAAGAACTCAAAAAAAAAAAAAAATGAGTGGATTTCCCCAATAGATCATAATGACATTACAGTACTTCATAAAAATATCCCTAGCTGGTTATGTTTTGGCTTGGCCTGGTGCATTTGCCTGTTTTAATGAGCATGATGATGAAGTGTAATGATGGTAAGATTCCCAGGAGTGGCTGATGTGTGTATGTGCGCACTTGCTTAGACAGATGGGAGGACCACGAATAGATGGAGTAGTTTTTCCATCTCTTGTATTCTGGTAGTTTATGGATATTTCTGGACACAAAAAGTGGAGAAGAGTTTTTTCATCCCCCTTATCTGATAGAACTTCTCAAAACTGGGTTTAATTTTTAGTAAAAGGAAAATTCAATCTCTATAATATTATTCACAAATGTCTATAATAAAACATTCCTCAGTAACCTGAGCAGTCAGTTATTTTAAAGAATTGGTGACTGAAGACCAAGTAATTATGGCATAGGCCTGTGAACAAAATATGATACTTTTCTCTTTCTCTACTTTTGAGTCAGGGAATCTCACTCTGTTGCCCCGGTTGAAGGGCAGTGGCATGATCATGGCTCACTACAGCCTTGGCCTGCTGGGCTCAGGTGATCCTTCCACTTCAGCCTCTCGAGTAACTGGGACTGTAAACATGTACTACCATGCCCAGTTAATTTTTAAATTTTTTTGTAGTGACAGGGTCTTGCTATGTTGCCTAGGTTGGCATAACATGTTATCTTATGCTTGCAGAATGTGAAGAAATTATCAGAAAAGGAGGTGAAACCTCTGAAATGTATCTCATTCAGCCTGACAGTTCTATCAAACCATATAGAGTATACTGTGATATGAAGACAGAAAATGGAGGTAAGTTTTTGATAGTTGTTGACCTATCATTCTGTGATTATTTTGATACCATAAAATTCCAGGAAATAAAACATAGTTGTAACATAGCTGACAATGAGTCATTTGAGTTGGAATTCAATCTCCTATTTTAAAAGTTGTAAAATATCTATGATTCACAATTTGCGGTAAGATAAAGCACTTGCAATTTCCAAGATTTTGAGTTTTCCTCTCATTTACTGCCTTATTGTACCTATGTTAGAGCACCATATATAGGTGGGCAAAAAGGACATTCTTTTCAAAGTGATATTGTGTATCATTGGTTAATATATGCTTTATTTTTTCCCCAAAGGATGGACGGTCATTCAGAACCGTCAAGATGGTAGTGTCGACTTTGGCAGGCAATGGGATCCATATAAACAAGGCTTTGGAAATGTTGCAACCAATACAGAAGGGAAAAACTACTGTGGGGTACCAGGTAAAAACTGAGAGTACAAAGTAAAATGTATTTAAAATGGATTTTTTCATTAAAAAAACACAGTATTGGTAGCCATTTTTAGGTTTTAAGCAGTTAAGAGGAGTTTAATGACAAAAATGTGAAAGCTAAAGATGGGGGGAAGAAAGGAAATTTTTGGTTTCCCGAACTGAGATTTTACTTTGTTTTTCCTTTAGGTGAGTATTGGCTTGGAAATGATAAGATTAGCCAGCTTACCAGGATGGGACCAACAGAACTTCTGATTGAAATGGAGGACTGGAAAGGAGACAAGGTAAAGGCTCACTATGGAGGATTCACTGTACAGAATGAGGCCAACAAATACCAGATCTCAGTTAACAAATATAAGGGAACAGCTGGCAATGCCCTCATGGATGGAGCCTCTCAGCTGGTGGGAGAAAACAGAACCATGACCATTCACAACGGCATGTTCTTCAGCACGTACGACAGAGACAATGATGGCTGGTATGTGTTGCACTCTTTGCTCCTGCTTTAAAAGTTCCCAGTGATAGTATTACCCAGAACCATTCGTAACTAATGTTATTAATAGCCACCATTTCTTGAGCGCTTACTGTTAGTTATTACACTAAGCTCTTATATCACTCTAAAGCATTTCAACTATCTGTTAGACACATTCTGATTTTACAGATGAAATTTAGAGAGATTAAATGACTTGCCTAAAATCACACGACTACTAAGAGATGGAACTGGAATTCAAGCACAGTTATATTCTGAGTAATGAGCACTTAGATAAATATCTATATCTTTGTATTCTAATATGTAGATTAAGACCTTCATTATGTTTTCCAGTGTTCTCTAATTCTAAGGGAACTGAAAATTATCATTTCAGTGTAAAGTAACAAATGTGCTCCTTAGATGAATTGGCCACATTGATTCAGTTCTCTCCCTTTCTTGCTATTGGGCAGAGGAGGCCTTTGATGTATTAGCATGACTCTATGTATAGAACCCAAGGGAAAGAGTACTGTGAGTGATTGACCGTAGCACTTTTCTGTGGGTACTTTGCAAACTAATGAACTTGGCCACTGCAGTTCTGTTTCTAATAACCCCAAACACACTTCCTTTCAGGTTGACCACAGATTCCAGAAAACAGTGTTCTAAAGAGGATGGCGGTGGATGGTGGTATAACAGATGTCATGCAGCCAATCCAAATGGCAGATACTACTGGGGTGGACAGTACAGCTGGGACATGGCAAAGCACGGCACAGATGACGGAGTAGTATGGATGAACTGGAAGGGGTCATGGTACTCATTAAAGAAGATGAGTATGAAGATCAGGCCCTTTTTCCCACAGCAATAAGCCCCCAAACAAAGATTTTTATTCTTCCATATGTGACATCATTTTTATATATTACGTTGTTGGAATTTTCTTTCGTACATTTTATCCCTCTAAAACTCTCCAATGGTTGTGAGTGTAACTTTTTGGAAAAGGTATAGGATAAATGACATTAAAAATAACACATAAGTTTCTTTTGTATTTCTCATTTATCTTGCTCAACAAGAAGTAAATGAAAGGATATTTATGGACAGAGTCAGTGTTCATAATTTCAATTCTAGTTGACAGTGAAAAGTTTCAAATTAGGAAGAAAGATCTTTCTCCTAGAAAACTATGAGGCTAACTAAAAACTGAGGTTTAAAAGTCCATTTTTAAAACAATATTTATTTATGTAGGATCTGTAACAGAAAACTTTAAAAAAGATTTATTAATTAAACAGTCTCTGTTTCAATAAGTTAATGTTTCCTTGTTTTGTGATCTACACTGTCAGTGAGTTGGGCTTTGTACGTGTAAGGAAAGAGAATTGTTCACAGCCTCAAGTGTCTAATAAACTGGCCTTGAACATATAAAGATTTCAAATATTACTCTGGACCATGGGAAAACCCCTACTCTGACACTTAAGTAGACATCAGGGTCAGAGATTTCAGAGAACAATAGGATCAAGTCTTCGCAAAGTGTTTCTAAGGATAATGATGAAACAGGAAGTGGAATTTTCTTATTGCCTATGGACACTAAGCCTATTCTTGCTTGCCCTTTAATTAGGTTTTAGATGTTCCTTTTTCACACACTCACAACAGAACTGAAGTAGAAATGAGTTTTCTGTTCTTTATACTTCCCCATGAAATGGGTATATCATCTTAACATTTCCATACTCCAACTGCCCTGTGACCCTAGGTTCTCCTTCCCTATTATTTCATCATTGTCACCCTTTGTCACAGACTTATTTTCCTGAAGCTCATCCTCTTGATCTTTGCATCTAAGCAAAGATTATTAATTTCTGTCTTGAAAATGCTGCTACTCTCTTAATTTTTTGTAAAATTCAACTTCAACTTTTACCTGGTTTCCCTGCCATGAGTCCTATTCCATTGCTGCCTGTATTCATCTATTGTTCTGCCATCACATATGTTGTCTTAAAAACAGAAGATTCTGGCCAAGTTACTTTCCTGATTAATGCTAGCTCCTTGCTATCTATATCCAAATTTTCTTAAATCCAATTTTTTTAGTTGGAGGTAAAAATGGTCTTAGTATCATCTCCTATCCCCTTCACTATGGATCTACATTTTTGCCACAAGGAATTTTTCATCATTCTAAGACATATCAGGATCTTTAATTTTTTTCAGTGGCTTTATTGAGATATAATTAATACACACAAATACATACATATTTAACATATATGAGTTTGGAAATATACATACATCCATGATACCATCTGCACAAAGTGTTAAAGATGTTCATCACTTCCACGAGTTTCCTTTTGTCCTTTTGTATTATTTATTTATTTTTTGTGGCAAGAACATTTAGCATGAGATTTACTCCCTTAACCAATTTTTAAGTGCATAATACTATATTGTTAACTATAGGCACCATGTTGTACATCAGATCTTAAGAACTTACTAATCTAGTATAAATGTAACTTTATCCTCATTTCTCCCTACCTTTCATCCCCAGCAATCGCCATTCTAGTTCCTGCTTCAATTAGCTTGACTATTTTGATAGCACATATGAGTATGATCATGTAGTGCCCTTGTACAATATCAGTGGGAATGTAAACTGGTGCAGGTACCCTAGAATACAGTGTGGAGGCTCCTCAAAAAAGTTAAAAATAGAATCACCATATGATCCAACAATCTCACTTCTGGGTACATATTGAAAATAATTAAGATCAGGATTCAAAGGGATATCTCTACACTCATGTTCACTGCAGCATTATTCAAAAGGTCAGGACTTTCTATATCATGTTCTCATTGCCAGCAATATCTTCCTCCCAAAGTTGTCTGACAAATTGCTATTAATTTTCATACTTCACTTTAAATGTCAACAACCAGAAAAGACTTTCTGAAGCCCTTGGGCAATTTTTGGCACTTTTCAGCCATTAATGCCGGTAACTTGTCTGTTTGAATTCCTTTTTCCTTCACTAATAATAAGCTCTTATTCAGCTTTGATTCAGAATAATCAGTCGGACAGAAAGGCTAATTTTTATAAGTTTGGATGAACAAATCCAATGATTATTAGTCTTGAATATCCCCCTTTTAAAATGAGAACTCATTTTCCAATAAAGGCACACACAGAAACTTAATGTGCAAAATTCTTGAATAGAACTTTTGAGGCAAGACTGAGAGTAGCAAAAGTCATGGAATAAAGGATGGGGGAATGGGAGGATCCCAATCCTCAGACTTTAACTCGACCCCCTTATGTGCACACAGAGGATCAAATGAATCCCTAGGCCTTGAAGTAAAGCCACAGTGTAAAACCACTAAAGAAGATAATCTGATGGTCAATTATTGGTCAATGTGCAAAGAGCAGAAACACAGAGACTATTCCTGGGTGATATGTAATATGTAAGTCTAAAAAAATGCTTTCCTAGGTATTGTTTAGTAAAAAATGTTATATATCTGATTTTGCACATTCAGACTTCACAATTTTGAATATTCAGGCATCACTGCTTCAAATAAAATAAAAAGGTACCTTCCTTTTGTTTGAATATACAAAACAGCATCTAAAAAGGTTAGTTAACTCATGATTTTAAGAAGCTAATAGAAAGGATAATTGAAAGTTATTAATTCCACACTATGGCATGAAAAATATATTTTATTATACAAATCAAACTGAAAGTATGCAATGAACTATTAAAGATATATGCACTTGGAATTCTAGTTCCTCTGTATTTAGGAACCAAGGGAACCAGCTAACTAATATGACTCAGGGATTATCTTTTAAATTGATCACAGATTCCCCACAGGGGATAAAAAATATGCAGTGGTAGCTCAGCTGACATTTCTGTTTAACCATTACACACAATATCCTACATGATGATCATTTAAGATTGCAGATTTCTTTGGTACTAACCTAGATTAATTTCTCGGTACTAACCTAGGTTTATTACATCAGAGTCTCCACATAGAGACATTTTAACCAAATGTCCCCAAGAGTTTCTGGTCACTGGTTGGAATTTGGAATTACTGTTTGAGGGTACATTTGTAATTTATCTGAGACTACCTTTATCTTTCTTACCTAGCACATTTTTCACTCAAATGGTGACCATGAGGCAATATTTTGAGCAAATAGTCATCCTTGAAATTACCATGACTTCATAGGTAACCTCTGTGTTTAAGCCTATGTTTAAACTGGGCCTATGTCTAACGTGTCTCCAAATGCTAGAACCACTGTTTCTACTATGCTATTTCTCAGTCACAGATGATTTTCTAGGTTGCCTTTTAAATTTTTTTTGAAGTATAGGAAAAAATCTCAATGCTACATATCATTTTTACATAGAGCTGAAACTTTGATTCTTGAATTCCACCCTGGGCCCCACTGATGCATGTGACTTGATATTCCTGCTTAAACTTCCATTGGTGCCCAATACCTCACCAAGTAGCAATGAGCTGGTACATCGTTATGGGAACACATGGACAATGAAATCATTTATACTTAGTTAACAGCATTGACTGTGGTTTTAAATAATGAGAGTAACCCATGTTATTTGTAGACATTTTGGGAAATATAGAAAAGATTAGAGCCACCTATAATTTCAACACAAGCAGCAGAGCAGCTAGTATCTTGCTTTATGTTTTTCTTGTTATCCTGTACATGTTTTAATATCTGGTATTTTTCACATTGTATCATGAAGATTTGTCCATATTATTTAACATTCTTTTATAATATTATTTTTTGTAATTTGCTTTTCTTTTTTATTGTGCTTTTCTTTTTTATTTTTTATTGTGATATTGTGGGGTACAGTTAAGGGTTAGGTATACAAATATGTTTCGTTCAGGCACCCTTGCTGATAAGAGGTGTCTCCCCGTGTAATTTGCTTTTTAATGACTATAGAATATCTCTCATGAGAATTTAGTGAAATAAGTTCCTGTCATTTCCCATTTAGATTTTTCCAACCTTTTTCTCTTAAAGAGAATACTGAAATTAAAATCCTTCTACATAAACATTTTTTGCATATATAAGAGGAGGACCCTCCCCAAAAAACTGGAATTGGCTTTTGGAGGGCTTTCCCCGCTAGGCAAGTGTTCTAGGAACCCTTCAGCATTAGCGTCCGAGCTAGTGTTGTTGTGAGAGGCTGCATTGCAGAAGAAACATTCCGAGTAGTGGTAAACAGGTGACTGTGTCTTCCACCATGATGATGCACCTACCCACACCACGATGAGTGTTCAGTAGTTTTTGACCAAAAACAACATGACCCATGTGCCTTACCCTTCTTATTTACCTGCTCTTGCCCCAAGTGACTGTTTTTGTTTGTTTCCTTGATGAGTAAAGTCCTCAAAGGGAAATGTTTTGCCAATGTGGAAGAGGTGAAGCAAAAAATGGCAGAAACACTAAAAGACATCAAAATTGAGGAGTTCTAAAGCTATTTTGAGCATTAGAAAAAGCATCTCTCTATAGGTGTATTGCTTCAAACAGAGAGTACCTTGAAGGTGACCGTTTAGACATGTCAAAATAAATACATAATTTTTAATACACAAATTCTGTTTTTTTGGGGAAGCCCCTTTGTATTATACATTATATATGAATAATGTAAACTTACTTTATAAAATTACTTTATATTACTTATTTTATATATTATTATAAAGTCTATTATAATTATAATATGTATTTATAATATTATTTCTTAATTTATAGGATAAATTACTAGAAGCAGAATTTCTGGAGGAAATAAAACTTTTGGCAATTTAAAGAATAAAGAAAAAAATATATATTGCAAGTAACTTTCCAGAAAGATTGTGTCAATTTACCTCTGATGTATGGAATTACATGTGTTTATTTTTATTCTTTTCTCTCACTAATGCTGAATATCATGATCAAAATATTGACAATTACTTTAATTTTCACACCTTTGATTACTAGCACAAAGAGATTTTTAAATGTTGAGTGACCATTTGACTATCTTCTTTTGTGAATTGCCTATCCACGTCTACATCTCAGTTTTCTATTAGCAATATTATCTTTTTTTTTTTTTTTTTTTTTTGTTGGAGTCTCACTCTTTTCGCCCAGGCTGGAGTGCAGCGGCACACTCACGGCCACTGCAGCCTCTACCTGCTGCACTTAGGTGATCTTTCCACCACAACCTTTTAAGTAGCTGAAACTACAGACCAGACGCACACCACTATGCCTGGCCAGGTTTTTTTTTGTGATTTATTGTAGAGACGAGGTCTCATCAAGTTGCCCAGGCTGGTCTCCAACCCCTGAGCTTAGGCAATCCTCTCACCTTCACCTCCCAAAGTGCTGGGATTACAGGCTGAGGCACCACATCTGGCAAGCAATATTAACTTTTATATGATTTACTAATCATTATATATGTAGGATAGCAATCAGAAACATGTATTATTCTCTATTTATTCAACCTTTTTGATTCCTAAGTGATTACACTGGATTTACATACTTATGAAAATACTCTTAACTGGTACCAACATTAAACATTGGGTCTTTCCTTCTTCTAAGCAAGATGTGATCAATAGGTGACACATGTTTTTTGGTTTTTGAATCAATTATATTTATTTCTCTCCTACACTTTTTATTTGAAAAGTTCCAGCCCTACAGAGAAATTGCAGGAAGTTTAATGAATACCTCTTGGCCTTCCCTTTGCTTCACCAATTGTTTGCTCCATTTGCTTTATCTGGAAAGGAGATACTTTAGTGCAGTTTTGCAACAGCTTATGTGGGCATGCAACCTTGAGGTCATAGACCTGTTGGGGATTGAGACAAAGGTGAATTTAGCAAATATTTTCCAAAGTACTCTGTTGCAATCATCACTTACCCATCTTCAGCAATAAGCCAGTGAATAGAGAGACCACTGCTCAGTCGCTGAGCATTTCTCAGCTCAAACCTGGCAGGTTCTCAAATTATCTTCCTTCAGTGGTTTTGAATTTTCTTTTACTATGTGGAAATGGAAGACACAATGTCCAGCTCTTGTGTAAGAATAAATTGGAATTTCCTTCTCAGGTGCAAGTTCCTCACCCAACTGTTGTTCTCGCTGATGTTTAAGGTTCTTCCTGCCCTCATCTCCAATTCATTAAACGAGATTTATGATGTATTTAAAATTTCATTGAAAAAGGTAATAAGTGAATTAATAAATATATAACAAATAAATAAAATATAAGGTACTCAGAAACGGTGTCTGTGTAAATTTTATCACGTATGAGCAACTTATATTATTTTTATGGCTACCAAAATTTAAATGTTGCTACTTTCCAAGCTGTCTCAGCAAATAGTAAATGTTGTATTACATTGTTTGAAAATAACAGATTTAATTGGTGACTTTTGCATTATGCATGTACTTAGATTGATAGGGTATCATTTTATTTCAGGCTTTCCTGGAAACGATGTGAGATTAGTAAACTTGGCTGCATGGGTCTTCTGTTCCGATTCACCAACTGAACCCCTGGCATAGGCTAACTAATCTGGAAATGTATTTTGTTTTGTTGGAGAACCTATGTCAGAGTGTAACTAGTCAGTAACAGCGCTGGGAAAATAATGGAAAGCAAATGCTCTATAGTCTCATGTTTGTTTGTTTGTTTATTTATTTTTAATTATTTATTTATTTTTTATTATGAAGTTGTGGGGTACAGTTAAGGGTTAGGTATACAATTGCATTTCATTCAGGCACCCTGTTGATATGGGGTGTTTCTCCGTTCCCAGACAGATATTTGCTACTGTTAATCCCATCTCCCTTCCCCCACCATAGTTTCCCAGTACTGTCAGTCATTTTCATATAGTATTGCATTGGATATTTAAGGTCCATTATATGAGTGAGAACATGTGATACTCGGATCTTTGTTTCTGTGAGAGGTCACTCAGTATTATAGACTCTAATGACAATTATCAATAAGTCAAAAAATAACAGCTGCTGGAGAGGGTGTGGTGAAAAGGGAACACTTCTACACTGTTGGTGGGAGTGTAAACTAGTGCAACCTCTATGGAAAGCAGTGTGGCGATTCCTAAAAGCTCTAAATACCAACCTCCCATATGACCCCGCAATCCCCCTACTGGGAATATATCCTGAAGAACACAAATCACTCTATAAAGAAGATACCTGCACACGCATGTTTATCGCAGCGTTGTTCACAATAGCAAGAACCTGGAAACAGCCATGCTGCCCGTCCAAAGAGGACTGGATTAAAAAAATGTGGTACATATACACGATGAAATACTACGCAGCCATAAAAAAGAACAAAATCATGAATTTCGCAGCAACCTGGATGGAACTATTTATTTATTTTTTTGAGTTGGAGTCTCACTCTGTCGCCCAGACTGGAGTGCAGTGGCCACTCCCAGCCACCGCAGCCTCGACCTGCTGGGCTCCGGCAATCCTTCAGCCTCAGCCTTCCATGTAGCTGGAACTACAGGCGCGCGCTACCACGCCCGGCTAATTTTTTGATTTACGGTTGAGATGAGGTCTCGCTGCCCAGGCGGGTCTTGAACCCGCAGGCTCAGGCAATCCACTCACCTCAGCCTCCCAAAGGCGTGGGATTACAGGCTGAGCCACCTAGCCTGGCTCATGTTTATTTATGAACTGCGGTATCATTATCCCAGAATGAATAGTAAGTGATGTGTGGAATTAGGTGTTAGAACTTGTGAGAGAAATATTGTGAGCTTCATCCCCAGGTAAATTCCTTGTCATCACATTATCTAACCCCCATACTACTATAGTCTCACCTGAAAAATCAGTTCATAACATGTTCCCATCTTTATTAAAGAAACTCTGTTAATCATTGATTATCTTTATAATATTTTGAGAAACTTCTAATTCTTTATTCTAAAGTGTTTCCAGAAATGAAGTAAATATATAAACACAGTACTTGAATAAAAAATGTATTTTCTTTTACTAAAAACTGAATATGACATCTTAATTAATTATATCACCAGATATAGAAGGGATTTATGCATTCTGTAGGAGATTGAAATAGATGACTTGAAAAGTTCCCTTTAATATGTAGATTTCTTAACTCACAAAAATTTATTGGGTCATTATCATGTGACGGGGCTATTGTTAAGTACTGAATATAAAATACAGCTCCTGAACATAAGAAAAGAATCGTTCATTGAGGTTTTCCTCATGTACTCTGACATACTAAAGGACAACATAAGAGATACCTGCAGGCTAAAAGTGGCGATTGATTTACCCGGATGTAAAATTAAAATATAGGTGGACGTCTTTTATATTCCTGACTCAGGATCAAAATCCCCAATCTAGCATTTTTATCTCTGGCAGAAATATTTAAAATCATTACTTTCTGGAAAAATTTTCAGACTAATACCTTTTTGTTCATTCACTAATTCATTCAACTAAGCCCTATTTTGAAATGGATAGCCTAAATAGAACTTACAGATTAAAGGAGATGGGCCATCATGAGTAAGTGAGCAGAAGTTAAGGAAAGATAAAACAATATTTAAAAGCAAATATAAAATTACCTGAGTTTTTAAAACAATCTATTATTTATAAGAAAGTCTTCTAGATAAAGTAAAAAAGAAACTTAGAAAATAAAAGGATATGCAAGACTTATAGAAAGAGGAAACCTATAAAATAAAAATGTAAATGTCAAAGAAAAATGTGTTTAAAAATTCTATTGTTTTAGAAAAATAGTCTAAGCAAAAATGATGAAAATAAAATGGCATGTCAAGATATCTAGGCAAATGCAAAGAAAGGAAAATCAGGAGTGATGGTAATATTTGACAAGGTTGGAATTCAATTCCAAAAGGAGGAAGCAGGAATAAGAAGAATATTACATAATGATAAAAGTACAATTGATGAAGAAGGTATGACCGTCACAAATTTTCATGCAGTAGATAATAAAGGAAACAACTATACAAAACAAAATTCCTAAAGTGCAGAGATCATACACATACAAGCACACAAGATCACAGAGTACAATCTCACTATATATACATAGACACACATACATACAAATATGTATGCACACATAAATATATGTACACATAAATATTTCAGAACATGATAGGACAATTGCATAAAACAGGAAAAGATTTGGAATTTTTAAATAATGCCATCAACAACCTTGACAATATTGAAAATATTGACCTATAAATACAAAAATATACATTCTTTTTTGCCTATGGAATACTTGCACAAATTAATCTGTACTTGTCAGCAAAGAATACCTTAAAAATTCGAAAATAATTGGAATGAAATACATGGCTAAACTAACAACACTTATAAAATATATGGAAACTAATAATTTTTTTTTTTTTTTTTGAGTTGGAGTCTCACTCTGTCGCCCAGACTGGAGTGCAATGGCCGCTCCCGGCCACCGCAGCCTCGACTTGCTGGGCTCCGGCGATCCTTCCGCCTCAGCCTTCCAAGTAGCCAGAATTACAGGCATGCACTACCACGCCCGGTTGATTTTTTGATTTATTGTAGAGATGCGGTCTCGCTGCCCAGACAGGTCTCGAACCTGCGGGCTCAGGCAATCCACTCACTTCAGCCTCCTAAAGGCGCGGGATTACAGGCTGAGCCACCGAGCCCGGCTGTAACTAATAATTAAAGATAGACTCACCCTACCCCTTTAAAAAAGTAACTATTCGAATTTTAAGATTAGAAAATTCATAGCATATTAAAATAAATTCTAGATTAATTAAATATAGGAGGATGCCAAAAAAAAGTATACACATTTTAAGTATGACATTTGCTCAAAAGGTGGCATTAATCAAATGAATGCTAGCATCACCATGCGACAGGCAGGACAGTCAAAGAAAATGGCAGAAGTTACAGTCTAGCGAACATCATACTACATATTATTACTGTAATTCAACTTCATAAAGTAATATATAAATAACATCTCTTAAAAGATGTATACATTTTTTTGCACTCTTGTATATAAATGTGAAAGAAGAAAACATAAAATATGTGAGAAAACTTTTAAATGTATCTGTATAATATTGGAATGGGTGAGATATTCTTATGTAGGACAGGACATATTACATAAATGAACTGTGGCTCAATGGAATTCACTACCTAGCGCCACAATTATATAATGTTAGAATTAGGGATAGACCATGTGTTTTTGATATATGAACAAAAACTATGAGGGTTCAGAGGACAATTAAATTCATTCCATGGTGGACAATGGGGAAGGGTTCACAGAAGAAGCATTATTTGAGCGTTCTTAAAGGAACAAATGAAGTGTCATTTAGGTAGTATATGAAAAAGCACAGAATCTTTAAAGGACCTGGTATTCCAAGACCAGTGAGAAATTCAATGCGATTATCATGTAGAATTAATGACTGCAGAGGTTGAAAATAGACCAATTGGTGAAAGAGGTTATATGCAAAACTAAGAAGTTTTAACTTAATCTGAATGTCTTTATCTTGTTTAAGGCTATTGATGGTAGTTGAAACTATGGTGATTATCAGATCAACCAAGGACAAAGGGTACTCACTGTAGAATGAGAACACATGGCTTGGTGAGACTGGTAATTGTGGACCTCAACATCTATTCTCTCTCACCTCCTTATTAGTAAAATCCTAATTTTAGTTAGAATAGTCCTGTACCAAGCTAAAAGTTGACACGTCTCAGCCTCTCTTGCAACTAGGTTTATCTATGTGATTAAGTTGTGGCTATGCAAAAGTGCTATATGGAACACCCAATTATGATCCTTAAAAGAAGAAAGTGCTCCTTTCTCCTTCTGTCTTTCCTCCTTCTTCCAGACTGCTACAGGGCATGATGTTTGCACCATTAGGTGAACTGGCAGATGGAAGCCTTTTATTAGAATAATGTATTCTGAAAGACTTTGGGGACAGATTCCTATACTTTCTGTGAACAAGAAATGAATTTCTGCCTTGTTGAAGCCACATGTGCCAAAACGAATCCCAACGGATAAAGACGAGTGTTAATGTTATTTTCATGATGAACTCCTACATTTAAGAAATGGTCTGAGCCGGGCTCGGTGGCTCAGCCTGTAATCCCACGCTTTGGGAGGCTGAGGTGAGTGGATTGACTGAGCCTGCGGGTTCGACACCCACCTGGGCAACTTGGTGAGACCTCATCTCTATAATAAAATCAAAAAAATTAGCCGGGCATGGTAGTGCTCACCTGTAGTTCCAGCTACTTGGAAGGCTGAGGTGGAAGGATCGCCGGAGCCCAGCAGGTCGAGACTGTGGTGGCCGGGAGCAGCCACTGCACTCCAGTCTGGGTGACAGAGTGAGACTCCAACTCAAAAAAAAAAAAAAAAAAAGAAATGGTCTGAGAAGAAATTGCCAGTTAAAAAGACTGAAATGGCTCAGCTTGTAATCTCAGCACTTGGGAGGCTGTAGGCAAGTGGATTGACTGAGGCTGAGGGTTCAAGACCAGCCTGGGCAACTTGGCAAGACTTTGTTTCTACCATAAAGTCAAAAATTAGCCGGGTGCGGTAGCATGTGCCTGTAGTTTGGTTACTTGGAAGTCTGAGGCGGAAGGATCACGGGAGCCCAGCAGGTTGACGCTGGGGTGGCGGTGAGCAGGCCACTGCACTCCAGCCTGGGCAACAGAGTGAGACTCTGATTCAAAAAAAAAAAAAAAAAGAGAGAGAGAGAGAGACTGAAAAAGGTTAGACAGGAAAAAGTGGTATATCAAGGAAAAAAGATGGATCCAAGAGGCTGGATGGGAGCAACTTAGAGATCAAGCAAGAAGGCATGAAGGCCAGGCATTCAATTTAGAATTACAAAGTTATTGACTTAAGGAGAGCAATTTCAAGGGGTAATCACATGAAAACAAAGTCGAAGTGGGCTTCTGAGTGAATGAGAGTCAAAGAAGTTGAATTGATATTTAATTTCAGGAGAAGGGAAATAGAACGACAGGTTAAAGATAAGGTAAAATGGAAAAGAAACATTTGATGTCTTTTCTCACAACTGAACTGTATCTCCAATTACCATAACTCTGCTAATATTGGCTACTGTTTAGTAAATTAAAAGAGGTTTATCTAATCCTTTGATAAAATCTCCTAAATAAATCAGAAACAAATGGCCTTTCCTGTTCACAATTATTTTCATTCCAGGACCTGATTCTGTTCCTATATAGTATGCTATTCTGGAAAACAAAGTATTTTCAAATTTAAGTCTCAGCTCAGATTCTGTGGAGGTATATGTATGCATGTAGATGGGGTGGAGATAGCAGGCAGTTCTGATGTCTGAAAGAAATGAAGCTTCCTTTAATTCTGCAAAAGTTTTTATCTAATTATCCAACGATTTAGAGATGTATTGCTTATTTGTATCAAGGATTTTCAATTACACATGAGGAAATGCAAGAATACTGGGGTTTATATGTGATTCATTTGCTAGGTCGCCTCTTCTGTGATCCCTGGACCCTGGTTCTTAGCTCAAGAGTCTTTTCCTATTTCTCTCTCTGTGTCTCTGCTTTTCTCCCTCCCTCCTCTTTCCTTATTTTTTCTTTCTTTCTTGAAGAAAGAATGCAGTTACATTGGAATAGAAGTTCTACACATACGCGCAATGTACTGGATTGCTTGGAATATTTTAACACATATTCAAGGGAAAATACAAATAATTCTTGACAAATTAAAAATTGGGGGGCCAAAACCACCAGGACTGAAGATGCAACTTGGATTCCATAAAATATTGAACAATGTAAATATGTCGAAAATTTATAAATATTTTTTAGATCATTTTTAGTGAGATACTTTCAAACTAATACTTTTAAAAATAACCAATGAAATACTGAAGGCAGTGTATGATGGATAGAAAAATGAAATCAAATTAATGCTGGGGAACTATTTATCAATGTGTGAATTATATGTTTTTGTAACACATGTAAATATCTAAACATTTTTAACATAGTTTTATTTTTTGTATTTTTAATCAAGTTTACTGAGGAATAATAAACATATAATAAAATGCAAATGTTTCAAGTGTATGATGCAATGAGTTTTGAAAAGTATAAATTCTCATGTAACCATCATTACATAGGAATTAGGTTTTCTTAAAGTTTCTTTGCAGTCAATACCCCCTCACTATGATCTTATGCCAAACCACTGATCTTATTTCTTTTTTTTTTTTTTTTTGAGTTGGAGTCTCACTCTGTCGCCCAGACTGGAGTGCAGTGGCCGCTCCCGGCCACCACAGCCTTGACCTGCTGGGCTCCGGCGATCCTTCCACCTCAGCCTTCCAAGTAGACGGAATTACAGGCATGCGCTCCACGCCCGGCTGATTTTTTTTATTTATTGTAGAGATGAGGTCTCGCTTGCCCAGGCGGGTCTCGAACCCGCGGGCTCAGGCAATCCACTCACCTCAGCCTCCCAAAGACGAGGGATTACAGGCTGAGCCACCGAGCCCGGCTTACTGATCTTATTTCTATCCTTTAAATATATTTTTAAAAGAAATTGGTTGGAACCTGAGAAAAAATTAAGTATGCATTATGATGTCTGGTGAAACACTTTAAAGAGCAAATTTTATTTCTATTAGGAAGGAATGTTTCTCCTGCCTTCCTGGATGTGCTTGATAATAGACTAGATGAACATCGTAAATTATAAAGTTTTCTACAAAGGTCAGTCATCATTCAAGTCAGTGAGTTTCAACTTAAAATACTGGTATAAAACCATTCAAATCAAATGGATGAAATAAGTTTTTTACTTTGCAGTGGCCTCATAATTTTGGGAAGTATGGAAAGAGATGTCTTCAAACCAACACCCTTCAATGTCATAGAGGAGCTTCTGTCTGATACTCTCTTCCTGATGTACTGAATGGCCCATCCTTATAAAAATGTTAAACCCACAAAGCCATTTAAAAATAAAAAACTTACATAACTTTATTTTTCAAAGCACTAATATGTGTCCGTTACATTTAGCTACAGTACAAAGAATAATAAAATAGCACCTGGAATTGGTTTAGGTTGTAGAGAATCTTGGCTTCTTCACCTTCCCTATTTTCTCTCCACTTTGCTAACTCAAGAAAACAGAATGCTTCCATTCCCCCTCCTTCAGCCTATTGGGTCACAAGGGGCCTGATTTTCATGCGAACAGCCCTGAGGGAATAGTCTGCTTCTCTAAAGGGAACCCAGACCATTCCATTCTCAATCTCATAAGGACTGTTGTTCCTGGGGTCGTAGGAGCCCCCAGGGTAGTAGATGCCATTGAGATTGGCTGCTTGGCAGCTGTTGTACCACCAGCCTCCACCATAGACTTCCGCACAGTTCTCTTCCCACTGGTCTGCATCCCTGTCAAAGGTGCTGAACTGCATGCCGTTGTGTGATGTGTACTCTGCCCCCTCCTCTGTGGAACCCTCAATCAGAGCATCGCCTGCAGTGCCCTCATAGGAGGAGACCCGCAGAGGGTAGCCTTCAGCCTCAGAGCCTACCTGGAAGTGATACTCTGCATAAGCTCCTTTCCCAGCCCAGTCCTCTAATTCAACCCTAAGAACAGAGTTCCTTTGGGTTAGTAAGTGGAGGTAGTCATTGCCTAGCCAGAATTCTCCTTCCCCCTTGTCATTCAGGCTGCCGAAACCTCTCTTGTAGTCTTGCCAGGTCCGGTTAAAATTCAGTGATCCATCCATTCTTTGCTGGATCAAAAGCCATCCTCCCAAACTGGTCTCTTGATCGCAATAAACAGAAAAAATCTTACTGGATCCTGGGAGCTTGATATTGAAAATGCCACTTTGGGCACCTGAAGGATGTGTTTGGAGGACATCATCACAGTCTAAAAAAAAAATTAAGCTGGTTGGAGGAAGTTACTCTCATTTAACTTTACAAAGACAGGCATGGCTCAGATTTAAAAAAGACAAACACTGCTTCCTTCCCACCCTTTCACTCCCTTCCTTCCTCCCTTCCTCCCTTCCTCCCTTCCTCCCTTCCTCCCTTCCTTCCTTCCTTCCTTCCTCCCTTCCTTCCTTCCTTCCTTCCTTCCCTTCCTCCCTCCATGGTGAAAGGATACACTCGCATAGAACTTAAGCAAGTGTAGGGTATATACACCTACACATCGCAAGGGGGAATTTTCCTCAAACAGATTTTTACTTGCAAATACTCACTAATAGCGAGTAACCAGTAAAGGTAGCTAAACATCAATTAATTTTATCATAATTTATTTTTAACCTGACCTCTATGTCAACTGAGACACACACTAAAAATATGATTAATCAATTGGGTAACAATTCCAAGAGCTTACACACTTTGAATGGTGAAAGAATTTAATTAAATAAACTCAAAATCGAGTTTCAGAAGAATTCATTCATTTAACATGTATTTATTGAGTGATGACTCTCTGCACTGTTAGGTATTTGGGAATACAGAGATGAACATGACAGACAAGGCCCTGCCCCCATGGAACTTACAGTCTAGCACAAAAACAGGTCAAAAAAGTATAATTTCAATAAAGTGTAATAAAGAGTGAGGGAAGATGTGCAAGGTGCTGTGGAAGCACTTTGCAGAAAAAATTAACTTAGTTTAGGGAGTCAGGGAAGGCTTCCCCAAAGGAGAAATGTGGATACCTCTGGAAGGGCGAGGTTTAGCCTGGCCTCTCTTGGTGGTACGAGCTCCTTTGAGGTCGGCAACACCAGCTTCACCTCCAGCCTCATCTGCCATTTTATAGCTCTTGGTTTCCACTGTGGAGCCTCCTCTGTTATAAGTTGTGCTACTGCTTACAAATTGTTTGCTGTGACTTGAAGTTTTACTACTGGAAGGGAACTCAGGAACACCGAAGTGATGAGAGCTGGTGTCCCCTCCATCTGTGAAGCTGTCAGACTCTGAGCCCATAGACTGGGTCTTACTGCTAAACTCCTTGAACATAGGCGAGAGTAAACTTGGGAATGTTTTTCCAGTCGATTCAGTGTCAAAGAAAGCAGCTTCATCGGGGTGCCTAAGGCGGAACTCATCCAGGCTACTCCTGCCAGACAAGGTACCCAAATCGAATGCCTCACCACAGTCAGAACCGTCTTCAGAGTTCACCACTTCTTTGGTCACTTCTTTGTGACCATCGGGACCTATAACAGTCTTTGTAACGGTTTTAGAGCATGAACGACGTGTGGTGGTGCTACCAGAGGTGACCTTCTCATTACCAATCAGGAGCTCTTTATCTCCTTTAGAAGTGACTAGTTTACCTGTGTGGAACTCTTTCTTTGTCCCTGGACTTACAATTCCTGATACCTCTTCAAATGTACCCCAGTCTGGGTTGGCAGGCCTGGTATTCCCGTGGCCTGAGCTATCTGGTCTAAAACTTCCAGATCCTGAGCTCCCAGGGTTCCAGTGTCCAGTACTGTCAGTTCCGGAGCTCCCAGGGTTCCAGTCTCTACTACCACCAGTTCCAGAGCTCCCAGCATTCCAGTTTCCAGTACTATCAGGTCCTGAGCTCCCAGGGTTCCAGTGTCCAGTGCTACCATGTCCAGAGCTCCCAGGGTTCCAGGTTCCGGTGCTACCAGGTCCGGAGCTCCCAGGGTTCCAGGTTCCAGTGCTGCCAGGTCCGGAGCTCCCAGGGTTCCAGTTTCCAGTGCTGCCAGGCCCGGAACTCCCAGGGTTCCAGTTTCCACTACTACCAGGTCCAGAGCTCCCAGGATTCCGGTTTCCAGGACTTCCAGGATTCCTGGGGCTTTCTCTCTCTGATCCTGTTCCATGTGTTGCAGAGTCTCCTCTGGCATTCCCTTCTCTACCAGGCCTCTCTAGTTCCATTCTCATCTGTTGCATTTCTGTTAATGCCTTCCACTCTAGAGGGGCCGTCTGCAGCTGGCTCTTGAAATGTACAGGAACCAAGTCTGGAACTGGGTTCATTTTTATCAATGGTAGGTATTGCCTGTCTCGGGGGGGAAGCAAGTCTTTGGCAATGACCTGTTCGAGTTGCTTCTGCTGATCTTCATAGTCCTTTAGATCTACCTCACGAGCTAAAGCCCTGCTGCATGACCCTCGGCAAGATCGGATCTTTATATCAACATCCACCTAGAGAGAGGGGAGGCAGAGAGAAAAGGTAGATATAAAAACTTAAATTGTATCTACCGAGTTCCTGGTAGTTAATTTATTTTTGGGGTACGGTTTCATTTCTTTGTCTTGGAGACCTACCAGTCAGTACTCTGCTTTCCTGTTACCTGGTATCCTCAGTGGAAGAAATGCTGGATACTATAAGTCTAGCCAGGGTAAGCAATGGGCATTATTTGGATTCACCTTACCCTTAGAATGAACCAAGAGTCAGATGCTATTCCTTCTGAAAGGAAACACTAATTAAAGTTTCCTTGGTGATCCTGAGGCCAAAGATTTAGAGGTATGGAGGTATAATGGGCTTTGAAATTAGATAGATATGGACTAGACATTTGCTTCTGAAAATCACTATCTATATGACCTTGGACAATTTACTTAATATAATTGAACTTTTTTCTTCAACTGTAGAGTGGGAATAATACCTACTTCTAGGTAGATAATGGATATAACAGTTTTCTCTGCATATAGCAGATACTTAATGCATGATTATTGTCTTTCTTTTCTTTGCTTTCAAAAACAAGGAAGTCTGGGGCCAGAACCATATACTTACCTCCAGTCGTTTCATATCGATCAGCTGAGCCCTGACATTGTTCTGCAGAAGTTGGATATGCTGTACTTTTTCTAGAACTTTCCGCTTCAGGACCTCAATTCTGCTTCTCAGATCTTCTGACACTTGGCTATATGTATTATCACTGTCTGAAATAGAAAATATGGGTATTGAAGCAGCTGCTGAGTGATTTGTCTGTAATTGTCAACAACAACAAAAAAGAAATTTGCTTGTAAATATTCCCACATTTTATTTTGGTCATAGTTTGCTTATAATTTAATCAGTGAGTTCCAAACCTATTAGGCATTTGATTTTTGGATAATGTTATGTCCTGCAGTTATTTATAAATATCAGTTAAAATGTCCTATTAGTAATTAATAGTCCCAAATATGGAAGAAGAAATTTCTTTGAAATTTTGAAGGTTAAATTAGAAGTTAAACTAATTGGTTTGATAACATTCCAATTATTTTATCATATCCTTAATCAAGAGACTTGAACATACTACTGGATTTTCTTATTGAAGAGTTTTTCTTTCTACCTACAGTTTTGAAATTTGCTCTTAAGTTTTTTTGGGTCAACATTTCACTTATTTGCTAGCCAGTGTTGTGTTACTGACGTTAAACTAGTCAAGTGTCTCCTGAAAGTTTAAGGAGGCAAAACAAGGCTTCAGGAACTGAGGCCTCACTGGACTCACTACCCATGCCCATAGTGCATGCAATGTTTCCTAACCTAATAAATGCCCTGTGAGGAAGATAAAATATGGCTCTGTATTTTAAATGTTAAAATCTATATAACCAGCTCAGTGGAACTCCCAGCTTTGTGTCTTTGAGCAAGTTCCTTTACCTCTCAGTTTCCTCCTCTGTAAGACAGAAGCAAAACTATCCATTCAAAGTATCTGGCCCATCTTATTTTCTGTATATACTCTTGAATAGAACACACTTACCTTCCTGTCTTATATCCAAACTTCTTACTTTGTGCTCTTTAACAACCTAAGCTAACTTCTTTTACTTTGTGAAAATAACAAAACAATAACAATTTTAAGCCCCTACTTAAAATTCAGGGATGTTATGTTTCTATACTAAGTACTTGGGAATAAAATTACAGTAGCTATAAGCAAACATCATATTTATTTAGGACTCTTATTGTACTTGCTATAAAGTCAAAACACTAAATATGTAATACTTACTACTGGCTCTGGCAAAGTCGCCTCTCAAAAGTTCCATTATATTTCTGGTTAACGTATTAGAATCCTTATTGTTCTTCTGATACTCAAATAATGAATTTTTGAGCTTATTTATTCTGTTTGTAAAATCTTGATTGACTTCATCTATCAATCCTTTCATCCTGCAGCCAGAAGGGCATTTGTAGTTCTGAAAGTGAAGGGGAAAAATTACAGTAAAGGTCTCTTGGATGTAGAATCATTTTGCAGGTTTCTGTGCAGCCATTGCTTCCTCACCCCGTATCTTCAGATCATTTATTGGCTTAAAAGGAGTTAAGAGGACTAGTTAGAGGTCATAAGGAAATTCTGGAATGAGGGTCTCCTGAACCATAAATTAGGTCCCAGGGAATTGAAGCCACAACAGTCAGGGTCCTAGTACTTGCCTGAGTGTGCAACTATAATCCAATCTGTTCATCCCACGAATGATCCAGAGTTGGGGAGGCAATTAAACAGTGTCCTTGGGACTAGATTTCTTTTCATTTATTTGGCATGTAAGCAACTATGAGATTATTTCCTACTGGAAAAAGTTTATGGGACCAACCTGGTCAGCCTGTGAGCCCTTCTAGCACCACAGGAAAGGGAACTTCTCCTCCCCAGACTCACTGCTTACCCAGTCTTCATCAGAGCAGAAGGGCCAGCCTGACTCTTTGCAGGCAGATTGATGTCTTTCCACGACTCTTGGGCCACGTGCACCTCCTCCTTCAGCTATAAATTCGCCTTCTTCAGTATCTGCAGTCTTTACAGGTTCATTTATACACACAAAAGACAGAAACAGCAGTTAGCTAAAGGAAAAGACACTGGCATCGTTCAAAGTCCCAAGGATGCACTCACACAGAGATTAAGCACCAGCTTCTGAACTTTCACAAGCCTCAGGTTTCTTATCCTCGAATGAAAATACTAAGACCCATTTTATAGAGTTGTTAGGAGAATTAAAGAAGAAGGTGTACAAAATTCTTGACTGCATTTGGCACAAAATGAGCATTTGCTAAATGCTGGAAGTTTTAAAGGATCCATTATAAAAGGAAAATTATTTGAATCAACAAACTTAAATTTTACCTTTTCATTTTTACTAAGACTGCGGATGAAAGATAATTGAAAAGTTTGAAGAGTTCTTTCTTTTGTAATTCCTGCTTCCGTAGGAAAACAACCTATGCTGTATTAACTTAATGTCCCTCTCTCCTTCAAATTTCTACTATAACCTTTAGAGATGAGTTCATACTTTGGACAAGCATATACCAAATGTGCTCACATCAGAATCAGAATTGATTTTTAGTTTACTCTTTCATGAAATAATTTCTTATTATTTGAAACTGAAAATTAAAAAAAAAAAAAACCAAAAGTAAACTGAAAGTAAAAGCAGTGGTCAGTGACTGACTTTTTAAAAACACCTTATAATTAGAAATACAGACTTTTAAATTTCTATTGTAGGGCAACCCCTTCGTGTTCCCTCTCACTGTGGGAGCTTTTCTGCCCTCTCAATAAATCCTGCTTTAAAAAAATTTTTTTTGGGGAACCAGAATGTGAAATAAAATATAAAGCAATTCTTCCAACAAGACTTAGTATCCTAATAAAGATGGCTTTTAGGTTTTAGTTATTTTTGTTCTATAGGGAGTGCCCAAAAATGCATACACATTTTTAACAATTTTATTTTATTTTAAAGATGTGGGATACAAGTCAGGATTAGGTATATAAGTGGTCTTTGTACAGGTAAAGTTTGGGTCTACCTTTGGTCCCTACTTTTCCTGATTTGAGATCAGGTATCCTTATTAATGTTATGTACCCCCCTACTGCCCAGCAGTTTCTGGCTACTGTCACTCCCTTTCTTCTCAGTATACACATTTTAAGTGTGATGTTTGCTCAAAAGATGGCATTAATCAAATGAATGTTAGCGTCACTATGTGGCAGGCAGGACAAAGAAAATGGCAGAAGCACAGTTGAGCGAACGTCATACTACTCATTGCTACCGTAATTTAATTCAACTTCAAAAAGTACTACATAGATAAAATCTCTTACAATGTGTATACATTTTTTTGGCACCCTCTGTATATCACCAGCTTATAGTGATTTTGCTGTGACTATTTTAATCTAAGTTAGCTTATTCTTATAATTAGTTAACATTTGCAGTATCATTTTCAATTGAAAAATCCAAATAATAGTAATATAGTTCAAAGCATTCATAATTAGTTAAAAGAATAAGCACAATTCTTTTGTCAAAGAAATAAAATAGTAAATTCAAATATATTTCAGAATAATATGGTACAACAGTAAAAGCAGGCCAAAACTTAATATGTATGCCAATGAGGAGGGCAGGAGAAATAATCGAAACCTATAAATAATTGAAACCAAAATATCACATTAGCAAATAATTTTAGTTTTATTTCCCACAAAAAAATTATATTTTTTATTTTACAGTAAGGGAGAGAATTAAGTTGGAGAACTCCTTCAGCTTTTTTCTCTGCACTGTCTGATATTAGGGTTTATGGATGGTAAAGGGCAAGAAATGAATTGAAATAATTTATCTTGGATTACTAACCAGGAGGTAACTGAGTTTTTTGAACATATTTGTCATGTTTTTATAGATCAAAGTGTTTCAAAATGCTTGATAAATGAAGTTTCTTTTATGTAGGTTTCTGGAGTTAAATTTTAGAAATTATTGCAATATATAGAAGATATCTTAACAAAATACTATTACTTCCAAAAAGCATATTGCCTTATTCTCTAATCTCTTCTGGTTTTGCAAAGATATTTCCAAAGATAATTTATATACTTTTTCTTTTGTCTTGAAAGAAAGCAAAACAACCTTTCAGAAAGACTGTACTAAAACCAAAATGATAAGAAATTAAGAATTAGAGAAAAAAAAAATCTTACCATAAAATGTTCTGTTTTGTGAATTAGCATTATAATGCCTCAAGGCTTTATAGCCTCTAAGATGGCAAAAATATTCTTACTTTAACAACAACAACAAATATTATTGTAAGACTGAATGACAAATATTGAAGCTTCCCTTGTACATTTCCACACTGTGGTCCATCTAAGGTCTTCCTCTTGGAGTCATATTGCCCTGTACTTTGGAGGTGACAAGACCATCCAGGAACTTGTCCCCACGACTTGGAGTTTGTAAGGCTCCGAGTGTGTCAGGACACAGAACAGGTGAACTCAGACCTCTAAGCTCTTTGTAGAATAAACACTAGAGAGAAAGCAAGAAGATAAAATAAAAAGGACCATACCCAGACTGTGCCCACCACACTCAGGACCAAGCAGACGATCCTCATGGATAACATCTTTTCTAAGGGCGGGGCTGGCTCATGAGAAGCAATCCAGCTAAAAGAGAGGAGGATTGCCTCCACTCCTGGTTCCCATTCCACTTAAATCTGTAGAAGGTTTGGTTAATCATTTCCCTTGTCCTGTTTAGACAGTCAACGTTCTCTATAGGTTTTGTTCCAATCTTTTGCACCATAATGTTAGTGTCCTAGAAATTCTTGCTCAATGCCTCTCAGCTTGTTTGCTTCCGATCAGCTCTTGCAAAGGCTGTATTTGATTCTTTAGCCAGTGTTTAGGGGAATATTCCACATTCCAGGAATAGGATGACTTTGAAAATGAAAAAGGGACAAAGGAGGACATACCCATGCTTCCATACTAGAAGGAATCTGGAGGGGGGCTGAGGTAGGCTAGCTGTAACCCCCTGGGAAGTGGAGATTTAAAAAACAATATTTCACTTTATGCAGGAATTAGAGTTGGTTGATCTGACCTTTAAAAAATGACTTTGGTGGTAAGTTGGCCTCAAAGGTCTTCTATAAACTTATGTTGAACAGATTAATTTTTCTATGATTAAGACAGCAGCCCCTGGAGCCAAACATCCTAAATTCATAATCCCAGCTACACCATTTCCCAGCTCTGTGCTCTTGGACAAGTTACCACTCTATGCCTCGGTTTCCTCTAAAAAGTAAGGATAATGATAACATTCCTCAAATGCTTTTATGAAGAATAAATGAGTTAATTCTCATAAAGCCCTCAGATCAGTGACTATTGCATAGTGTTAACTCAGTAAGTGTCAACAACATTGGAGAGACCAGGCTCGGTGGCTATGCCTGTAATCCCAGCACTTTGGGAGGCCAGGCAAGTGCATTGCCTAAACCTGCAGGTTTGAGACCAGCCTGGCCAACTTGGGAAGAACTCGTCTCTACAATAAATCAAAAAATTAGCCAGGCGTGGTAGCGCTCACTTGTAGTTCTGGCTACTTGGAAGGCTGAGGTGGAAGGATTGCCAGAGCCTAGGAAGTCGACACTGGGGTAGCCATGAGCATACCACTGCACTCCAGCCTGGGTACGGAGTGAGACTCTAACTCAAAAAAACCCAAAAAACAATTATTGGAGAGCATTACATGCCGTGAAGAATACCATTTCTTTCCTGTTTCTGAGCCTGTGGACATGCCAACTTACTTTCCCTGCACTTCATCTCCTTGATAAATTTCTCCTTGCCTCAACAGAACTACCATATAATCCAGCAATCTCATTTTTGAGTATTTTCAAAGGAACTGAGTTCAGGATCTTGAAGAGATTTCTGCACGCCTGTGTTTATTGCAGTATTCTTCACAATAGCCAACCTACCTGTATCTCCATAAATGAGTAAAGAAAATGTGATATATAGGGTATATTTATCAAGGTAATAGCCTCCCACAATGACTGCACTGACACAATGCCACACATGAGTAAGAAGGCAATGTTTGACTTCCATGGATGTGTTCCTGTGCCCATGGGAAGTGCCCTTTTTGAGAGGTGCACATGGTATGGCAAAGAAGTTCCTAGAGAGTAACCTGGTAGACTTCAGATGAGTTCGGTGAACATAATCTAAGCTTCATGAGGCCAAGGCACACTACCTGGTCCAGTGCCAGGTGTGGAGTAAGTACTCAGTTGGAGGAAAGGAAGGCCATCACAACAAAGGGGACTCACTGTTTGGTGGAGGAAATCTGTACACTCATTATTAGCCTAGTAACAGGAAGATAATGGTTCATTAACAGGAAATACTTTGCTAAGTACTTTGTTAAATGGATACTCGGAAAATACTAAAACTATCTTCTAAATTTTGAAATTCTTAAATTATAAAAATATAGGAGAGTTTGGCATTTATAAATACTCTTGCAGGGTCTCTGCCTCAGATTTTATATCTATAAAGGAGTCAGTGGAAAGAATTGGCCAGGCAACTTAACTTTGTGTATTTCATCTTCTCTTCTTGTCTCCTGCATTTCAAGCTGTTACAAAAGTGTTTTCACCCAGCTGTTTACTGTGAAAGGTAAATGAGCTGGTAGGAAGATCTATGTGAGAGTGACTCATGGGGTGTTTGTTTTCAGAACTCATTAGTACCCTGACTCCAGATGGTTTCCTTGGAAGTTATAGATGTGGAGAAAAGATAGGGATTTCCCTAATACACAGAGATGATTCTGAACTGTTTTTAAGAAACTGAGGAGGAAAAAAAGTTTTTTTGAAATTGCTTGATTCTGCCACTCTGCATTTCTCTTTAAACTCCTTATTCAGAAAATAAATCTACCTTATTTTTTATAGCTGAACTGTCTCCAAATTTATGACCATTTTATTGAATAATTTTTTGAGCATTTTGGGGATTAAGATCCTTCTCATTCCAATAGTATAATAATACTTCTTTCTTTTTTTTGTCATTAGGCATAATCTTCATGGTCTTTTATTTAAGCACTCTTAATTAATTCCCACTAAATAGTTAAGGCTGTGGGGTGGGGGAGGAGAAATTGGAGTTCTTGAGTTGTTCTCACTGTTAAATTTCTCTTCATCTTAAACTGCATTATCAACTAATTTATTTTTCAAGATAAATTTATCTTACTTATAATGTGCTTTTTCTAGATTTACTAAATTTTTTGCAGTGAACATGTATTAAAAGTATAAATATTGTTATTATTATTATTATTGAGTTGGAGTCTCACTCTGTCACCCAGGCTGGAGTGCCACACAGCCTCGTCCTGCTAGGCTCAGGTAATCCTTCTGCCTCAGTCTTCCACGTAGCTGGAATCCCAGGTGTGCACTACCACACCCAGCTAATTTTTTGATTTATTGTAGGGATGAGGTCTTACCAAGTTGCTTAGGCTGATCCTGAACCCCTGGGCTCAGGCAATCCTCTATTATTTTTGAGAACTACAACCATTATACAGATAATCAATTGATACACTAATATCAACAACATGGATTCATTCTAACATCTATTCCTTAGCTTTGCTGGTTTCACCGTGATTCTTCTATTAAAGATTAGCAAACAAAATCTACCGTTGATATTTATTTAACAAAGACAACAAAATCTGGAGAAATATCATTTGTAAGGCATATAGAATTTCCACAAACAAGGAATTATACTTTTAAAAGAGAAGGAGTAATTTAATTACCAAAATTTATTTAATTCTTTGTGGTATTTATTGGGACCTTGTTTTAATACATCGACCAAGTTTTGAGTAAAAATTTAGCTTAAATAAAATTCAACAAAAAATTATTGAGAAAAATGCACAGAAACCTAAATTGAAGGACATTTTTCAAAATTTATGGTCAGTATGCCAATTTAGAGACCCCTCTAACTTATCAAGGTCAATAAAAACTTGAAAAGACTAAGAAAAAGCAGATCAAAAGCAACAAAGGAGATATGACAACATAATGTCATTTAGTATCTTGATGGCATCCAGGAACAGAAAAAAATCCTTGGTGCAAAAACTGGGGAAATTTGAATAAAATGTAGAAGTTAGGCAATAGTAACCAGAGTTGGTGTCTTAGTTTTGACAAAACCATGGTAATGTAAGATGTTAACCTTAAGGAAACTGGGTGCTAGTATAGTGAGCCCTCTGTAGTATGTTTACAAAGATTCCTTCTGAAGCATCTTTACAAATTTTCTGTAAATAAATGATTTCAAAATCAACACTTTATTAAAAACAAAAGCAAAAAAATTAAAGTTTTAAAATTATATTTTCAAACAACCAACATTGGACGCAAATCCCTTGCAACAGTACCTAACTTAAGAGCAAAAACAACTCAATTTTCTTTTGGTTTTATTATCTCTGGAGCAATTTCACATACTATCACATTTGACCTTCACCACAGCTTTGTGATATAAGGAGAGCAAATTATGAAGGAAAACATTTCCAGTCCAAGGTCTCTTAAATGTTAGGTCATATTGTTTTAAAGTCACATTTTAACTATCTGTCCCTGAGGATTTGAAAGAAGCCACTTCATCACAGAGTGGAATCTGCCCTACTGTGTTTATTTAGGAAATGTCAACATCCAGATTTGTTTAGGAGAATTCTCCACCTGTCTCTGATCACCTCATGCTCTTGAAGTTGCTGGTAGAAGAAAATCTGGGTGAGGACCTGGGAAATAGAGGTGAGGACAAGGAACATTGGATTTTAGATTTGGGAAACACGTTTTTTGACCCAATGGTAGACATGATTAAAGGTCATGATCCTGAATTTACCTCAGTTTGTTTCTTCAAATATTTCCCGATTAAATTGAGGTGAGCAAGAGTAAAATTGTGCCAGAAGGTCTTCCCAGAAAGCTTTCAGACCTGCTACAAAGCAGTGTCCTATAAGTCATGACTGAATCTACTATGAAAGGCTCATAGTAAGTCAATGCCTGCAGTGCTATTTGGGCCAAGGCTCTTGTTAAGACCAATAATGATTTAACTGTCTTTAGTTCTTTCTTCTTCTTCTTTTGTTTTTGTTTTTTTGAGTTGGAGTCTTACTCTGTCGCCCAGTCTGGAGTGCAGTGGCATGCTCACAGCCACTGCAGCCTCGACCTCCTGGGCTTAGGCAGTCTTGCCACCTCAGTCTTCCAAGTAGCTGGAACTACAGGTGTATGCCTCCATGCCCAGCTAATTTTTATTTATTTATTGTAGAGACGTGGTCTTGCCAAGTTGCCCAGGGTGGTCTTGAACCCCTAGACTCAGGCAATCCTCTCGCCTCAGCCTCTCAAAGTTCTGGGATTACAGGCTTGGCTCTTTTTTCTTCTTAAAGGAAAAAATATTAACAGACTTCTGGTATATAGATCCTTATGGGAGAATGATTATGATTTATGTATATTTTCATTGGGTGAATTGTGTGATAATCCTCTGTCCCAAAATAATTTGTGAAATGTCTCCCTCACAAGAATAAATCTAACCAAAACTGACCACAGTGCTCTCCAGCCATACTGGAATGAATTTAGATAATTTAAAATAGTTTATAATCACAAGTTTTGTGCCCTTTGGGTTCAAAAGGAAATCAAGGAAAATTATAAAATACTCAATTTGAAGCCAAATCTTAAAATCACAGTACTGAATGAAAATGTACAATAAAGTACAATGAATAAGTACAGTGAAGCAGTGATTCTCAAGGGACCTGTGGTAAAGGGTCAGGTTTATTAATCAGTCACAGATTTTTAACATAATACAATAAAAATAACTACTGAAAAATGAAATTAAAAAAGCAAAGTTATAGAAAATTCAGGCCCACATTTTTTGCTACTAATTTTCAAAGCTATAAAATTGTCTTAATAAATATGATCAGACCAGACTCGGTGGCTCAGCCTGTAATCCCGCACCTTTGGGAGGCTGAGGTGAGTGGATTGCCTGAGCCCATGGGTTCGAGACCCGCCTGGGCAGCGAGACCTCATCTTTACAATAAATCAAAAAATCAGCCGGGCATGGTAGCACATGCCTGTAATTCCGGCTACTTGGAAGGCTGAGGCGGAAGGATCGCTGGAGCCCAGCAGGTCGAGGCTGCGGTAGCTGGGAACGGCCACTGCACTCCAGTCTGGGTGACAGAGTGAGACTCCAACTCAAAAAAAAAAAAAAAAAAAATATATATATATATATAATCAGAACAAACATAATATAGGAAAAGGTTTCTACATGCTAATTCTCAATTTTTTTTACTTAACACAGACCAGTAATGATGGATTTGGGGACCAGTATTCTGAGTAACACTCATTTATAGCTCAATGTAACTTATATAACTTAAAAATACACACACACACACACACACACACACACACACATATCCATGATTTATAAGAATGCATACAAATAAACAAATATCAAACCTACTAAAGAGGATGTTTATTACAAGGAGGGTGGTACCAAAAGGAAAATTGAATAAATGAGAATCAATCAGTCAAAAGAGTGTCCCAACACAGACCAATGAGAATAATGTACTGAGTGTATGATTAACTCATACCTCTGAAGGCAGCGCATGCACGTGGAGACACCACACACTCTCTCTCTTTCTCTCTCTCTCCAAAGAGATTGATGAAATATAGTCTTTCACACTAACTTATTATTTTCCATCTACTTTGACTCATCTTACTATCATTAACTTTACTCCCGACTACTCTACACTATTAAACTGATAAAAAATCATTAAGTACACATATTTTCCACAGGGTTAAATGTGTGCTTTGTTTTTCATCCTATCATCTGAATAAGTCAAAAGTATCTACTATAAATACCTTGGCTAGTTTATACTGGTTAGAGTCAGAGTGAAAGAATTTTACATCTTGGAAAGATCTTAAGTATGCTATCTACACTTACATTTCTTCATTTCCCACTCACTTGTAAATCATGCACAAATCTAAAACATAACCTTCAGTGGTATGGTTTAAAATATTGATATTTGACAAGTAAATGACTGCTCCTGTCTGCTGATTTACGAGCTCTACTCTGTGGTTGTTTGACTTGAAGTCATGGCATCACTACACCTTCCTTTTTGGAAGCTTCCCTCTGCAGGTTTTGTAAGTTTGAGACCCTCGATAGCTTTGCACTTAGCCTTTGTATTTTGCATTGATTAATGTTTTTGTACACCCAGGAGAGTTAAAGCGAGAGCTTTGCAACACTTAACTGTGATTTGAGTTGTGAAGAAAACCTGTTTCTAGGAGGCTCCAAACTTCTTTATTCAATTAAAAGTAGATTTTTTTGGTTGATTTATCAAGATAGCCTTCCCAATTTCCTCTTTATTTGTAGAGACATGATCCATTTCAGTCTGGAAGTATTTATCATGCTTCATATCTTCCTGATGAGCCCTTCACTGCTCATCACTGGATAGTAATTAAATAAACAAGTAGAACTTTGAAATTCATCTGTTTTTCTCTTTCTCACTAGGTTTCAAAATTAACTACAAAATTAATATGTACTAATTATAACAAGTCAGACAATACAGAGGTATCTAAAAAAAAGTAGCCCCTTCCTACCATTCAATGCTGGATTATTCAATATGCAGATCAAGCTTATATCCAGGACACTCACAAGAATAACAAATTTCCAAAATATTTTTGAAAAAAATGCTATAATTGGTATTTTTTAAAAAAGCAATGAACAGGTGATCATAGGAAAAATCAGAAATCTGTGGATTTCTTTATCTTTATTTTGTGTTTTAGTATTTTTATTTAATTTTGTATTATTGTGAGGAGAACAAATATGTCAAGATTATATTTTGTTCAAAATGTCTATGTATATATAATTTTTACATACTTATTATTTTAGAATTTTTAAGTCTTAAAGCTTTAGTATTTCATAAATGTTTCTTTATAATGAGCTATTATGCTTATTGTACTAAATTACATTGCTTGTTCATTCTTCTATTGTTAAATATTTTCTTGGCCTGGCATGATGGTTCATGCTGGTAATCCCAGCATTTTGTGAGGCCATGATAAGAAAGTCACTAGAGCCCAGGAGTTCAAGACCAGCCCGGGCAGCATAGCAAGACCTTGTCCTTACAAAAAATAAAAAAAATATTAGCTGGGGATGGTGGCACATGCCTGTGGCCTCAGATACTTGGTAGACTGAGGCAGAAGGACTGCTTGAGCCCAGGAATTTGAGGCTGCATTGAGTCGTGATTGTGTCACTGCTCTCCAACTTGGGCGACAGAGTGAGATCCCAACTCAAAAATAAAATAAAAAGAAATTGTTTTTCTTAACTTCCTATTGATATGACATTTATGTCTATTTTATATATCTGTAGCTATTTTCTTTTTCAAAAATAATATTCTTGGGATAAGTTAGTGGAATGATAGTGCATCAAAACTTATGAATATTCATATAACTCTTCATGACTATGACCAAATTGCTCACCCAAAGGATTTAATAGATTCACAAAAATGAGACTGTACGCATTCTGAGTTTAGAAATAGTTTGGAGCATGAGGACGTGGTAGCAGGTGAGGTTAAGAGCAAGAAAGGGAACAGGAAGGAAGTGATTGCCTTATCCTGGCCAGAGATGTGTATCTCAACTACGATAGCAGAAGTGGATATATAGAGAAAAAAATGAATAAATATTTAGGGGGTGGGTTTAGCAGGCTTGTTGAGGAATTGGATATAGGAAGAAGGAATGAGGAAGACTGGAGGATAAGTCACTTTTTTATTTTTTACATTTGAGTACTGGATAGAACAGAATAGGTTTGGGAGGAGGATACTGAGAATACTATGCACTATGTATCCTCAATATCCCAACACCCAGCACAGTGGCTACTACCATGAAAGTATTCAATCATGTTAGTTGAATAAATGCTTCATGTGTACATGCACAAATGAGGGCTGCAAGCAATGAGTATTTCCTTTTTCCAAAGGCTCACAAGTATTGGTTGTGCACCTAGAAGTTGATTTCCTGTTTTTAGGTCCTCAAGAGGATATTTTGAACTCGGACTCAACCTCTTGTTCATAAGAACAAGAAAGTGAGAATAAGAAAGAAATTGTGGAAAGAAAGAGAGGTTAAAGACAAAACTCAGGACTTCAGAACAACCAGATTCTCATCTCATAAAATTGGTCAACTACTTTATACAGTCAACCTTATGCCAAGTTATATAGACTTAGCTATTTCTTAGAAAGTTGGCAATCTTCGAACTCAGGCTGCTAAAAAGTCAGTATCTCTGATTCAGAATGAAGAAATGGCTCCATTTCACTTACCTCAGTGTTCACCAGAGAGGGATTGAACAGATTGTTCCCTAAAGCTCTCTGCTGTATCCAAATCTCCAAGTAGTTTTCTGTCTCTAGCTGCACTTTGGATACCAAGCACCTTAGTTATATGATTGTGATTTATGCTTATGTTCTGATATCAAATTTTGTCATTTGGGGTTGCTGTGTTTTCCTGTATTTGTCTTATATCTCCCAGAAGGCAAAGGTCATGATCTATATTTCCTTTGTAACTCCCCAAGAGTCAAGTATAACTTTAGCATAAAGCGAGAGCTAAACAACTACTGATGATTGTCCAACTGTAAATACTCAACTGGTGAAAGTGGTAGTTTTAAATGGTCAATAAAAGGTACCATGTATCCAGTATTAGGAAACAAAAGGTTTATTGAAATGCATGTCGATAAATTATCACCAGCGTAAAACTGTTAGTGGAGTTTTCAACATGGGTTCTTTTTACTCTTAGAATGAAGTGAGGCTTTGCAAATCCATTGTCCCATAGGAAAAATATTACATTTCTCTGTTCAGATAAAGTCCTTTAAAAAAAGCAAATCTCTTTCGAAATGGTCTTTTAAACGTCTCCAGCCTATGAATATATAACAAAACAAAAATATATTAAAAATATATAATACTCTCTGTTAAAAAGAATTAAATATGAATGGTTTGTGGGCAATAAACATGAAAAATACTTAGCATTTGAAACTCTAAAATTTTCTCTTGTTTTATTAGTATATATTAAAATATTTAAGAAATAATTAAAATAAAAAATTACCAAGACAAATGACAAGCAACCATAAAATGCAAAAAAGGACAATAGTTTTATTATTATATATTTAGGAAATAAGCCAAAATGTTATCTCCTTAAATACACAAGTTTTAAATAGCTCTGGTTTCAATAATTTGGAAATACAGTCCAAATGAGTTTTAATTTATATTTAAGACAAAATACCCTTAATAGAAGAATTAAAATCAATAAATATAGTCAGAAAAACTAGGAATAAACTTTTAAAAGTATTTCTGAAAATATGTGGGTCAACAGAATTTATCAGTTAATTTTCTACCAATTATTTCCAGGGTGAAATGGTCTAGTCATATTCTAGGTCAACATGGTGTTCTGGTCCAACCTGTTTGGCTCCCCCCAGGTGGTGTTGTTGTCCTTCTCCAATGGCGAGTCTGTTGAATGGGATTATCTTCATCGTGGTTTTCTTCATGGAATACCACCGAGATTTCCAAGTGGCCCAAATAATGCCATTATCATATCCATTAGGAGTAGATGCTTTTGAGTAAGTGCCACCTTAAAACAAATTGTAGATATGTGTATCATTGCTCTTGAATTTCCTTACCTCAGCAAATCTATAAGAACTGTCTATTATGGAATGCACTATCAGTGAAATCAATTTTATAGTATTTTCCACTAATTGAAATTAAACTTAAAGATTCCTAAAATCTTTATGTGTAATTAAAATCCATTTATTATTAAGCAATCCTTTACATCGGTGTTGTGTTTACATCTCATGGTAAAATCCGTGCTTTACATTTACTCACAACTAGCAGGGTTAGAAACCCAAAGTTCCCTAGGTGGCCTCTCTCCTTAAGCTTAGCTATCCTGGTCTAAGGCTGTCTTTCCTGCAGGGCATCTTTCCTCAGGCAGGATAGAATGGCAGAAGCCACAGATACCTGATCAGATGGTCTCAAGTTATCCGAAAACACAATTTTACTGGTTAACTAAAGAAAGCATGAGAAGTTTTAGGAAATGGCTCTGAAATGTTATTTTACATCACTGTTACAAACTACAGGCTAGGTTGACTTGTCTACTGTTTGTTCAAAGGCTCCAGATCTCATGCAATTTTGTGAGGGGTTGTCTGAGTCCAGCACTGGACTAACATCATGGCTTCCCTGGGTCATATGGACCAAGCACCTTCTCTAAGAGTGTCTTCTAACTGGTGTAAAGGTACGTTGGGTTTCTCCCATTTAAAAGTGTTGTGAAAACCAAAAATATATTTTAAATAAACTGAGATGGGATTTCAAGATGGCTATTGTCTAGGATGGTGTCCTCAGGAAGTAAGGTTGCTCATCAGTAGATGAGAGGAGTAGTCGAACTAAACTTTAGCATTGACAGAGCTTAACTACATGTAACTGTTGGTTAGTAAGTAAAACCAGCATTCCAAATCATTCCAGCCTTATAAAAAACTATAACCTACCTCCCCATCCTAAAATAAGTGTCTGCAATCCCAAGGCTGATCTCTTCTCTCATGCTTTCATGAATTGCCCTTACCAATACTTTCCTGTTCTTTATTCTATTCCTCTAGACACCTGCTCACTGCTCATTGGGTGTATCTGACACACAGCTGAGACAGGCTAATGTATTAAGAATAATCAATATGGGAATGTTAGGCCATCCAGATCATATATATGTGTGTGTATGTGTGTGTGTGTGTGTGTGTGTGTGTGTGTGTGTGTGTGAGAATCTACGTGTGAGGAGGTACGACTAACACTGGATGTTTTTTCAGTACTTGCCCCTGACATAGAAATTTAATGCCCTATAGGAACCTGTATCTGATTCAGGGAATCCCAAATCCATG